>NC_141555.1:57872392-58041142 GCF_021556685.1 Rattus norvegicus | reverse complement strand
AAGAATGTCTTCCACTCCATGTTACAAGAACTTTTCTACCCACTCTAAGCCCTTGACTAACTTTTTTCCATTCAGAGCATGTAACCACTAATAAAGCAAAGAGAAGTCTCTAGATTTAGAGAGATGGAGTGCATAAAGTATTCCACTGTGTAACAGGAGACACTGCTGGAAAGGGCAACCTCAAATCTGGTCTATGTAAGGAAAGCTGTTTAGCAGGGAGGCCATGACAGTTCTCAATAACGTCATCATGAGGTCCTGCCTAAAAGATCTCTTGTAACCTGGAGAGCTTTACTTCTTCTTTGATGTCACAAGTATTGTCATGACTGCATTTCCTCTCAGGTGTTCTTTTAGTACCTGTAGTATTTAGTAATTGGCATCTAATTCAGAGAAAACAGCTATTTGGGAGTGAGAACAAAGAGGATGATGAGATCAGAAGTGGGGATAAGGAAGAGGCCCTTCTGTCCTTGTCTAAAAAAAGGAAGAAATATGTGTGCTTGTGAAAGTTCAGTGACTCCTTGGTAGAGGCTGAGTGGTATTGATGAACAGACAGCATTGATCTGAGCCTTCCACATATGGGAATCAGGAGCTGGGATCCTCTCAGAAGCTTCTGGACTTCTCTGTTCTTATGGTTTCTGGAAGTCAGAGAGTTTATACCATTCATTTCATTATTCCAAAAGCCAGGTAATGGGAAGTGCACAGGTGTTTTCCTGAGAGCACATGGCCTTTATTCTTTTTGACAAGAAGAAAAAGGCCCTAAGGAAGAAAGGAAGGACAAGTATTATATCCGTAGCTCAGAGTAAACTCCTCCATGCTTTAGATATCTATTGTGCAGTTTGTGTCTGACAGTGATATCTGCAAGAGAGAAGTGCTTCTAGTTGAGACATCACCATCTCACTGTTTCCACTATTATATCTCTGACTACCATTTTCTGACAGTGACATATTACATTACTGAGTAAACAGCTGTTTTTAGCTGGCAGTTTTTTTATTTACTTCATATATATATATATATATATATATATAGATATATATATACACATATATATATTACAAATTTTATTTGTTTTATTAAACAAACTAATATCTATATTCATACTAAAATATTATTTCCTTTTAGAGTTTCCTCCCATAAGATCCCGAACTGATCCCTCTCCATTTCTTCTCTCCCTTCACATTTTCGTTAACTGGGAGTCAAACCAAGGGAGGACCAAAGGCTTCTACTTCCATTAATGACCAACAAGGCCATCCTCTGCTATATATGCAGTTGGATGCATAGGTCTGTCAAAGTACAGTCTTTGAATATTGGTTTAGTACCAGAAAGCTCTGGTTCATTGACTGTTGTTCTTATGGGGTTGAAAGCACCTTCTGCTCTTGTTATCCTTTCTCAAAATCTACAAACAAGAGGTCCTTTACGGTTCACTGGATTGCCACTAACATACACTTCTTTATTTGACATGATCTAGGTGTGTCTCTCAGGACATACCTATATATGATTCCTGGCAGAATGCACTTCTTAGCTTCATCCCACTTATCTAGTTTTGGCGGCTGATGTGTGTGTGTGTGTGTGTGTGTGTGTGTGTGTGTGTATGTGTGTGTGTGTATGTATATATATATATATATATATACATATATATATATATATATATGCATTTTGGTAGCTCCTACAACTATTTGCTTAGGTGGTTAGGTTGAATGTTAACATGGATTCTGCACAAATAGGTCAAGAATGTAGAATTTAGAAATGAAAATGTCAAATAGATTCCCCCCTGTACTTATGAAGGTATTGAAGTTGAGGATTCACTGTTCCTCAAGTCTATCTTCTCCCTGCCCATCCTCCTGTTTCTTATATTTGGCCTTAAGAAAGAATCACAGAAACACATCTAAATCTTTAAGTCAGGTCATGAGAATACAGGAAGGTAGATAGTGTCGAACAGATATCAAATATGACTAGAGAACTGAAATGTATAGTCATGTGGTCCTTTGCTTTATTGATGTCTGGTAATCTTTGGATAAAATAAGGATTTGGGACTTTATCATTTGAAGTAGGTACACAGTATTTACACTGTTATACTCACTCTATAGCTGGGGCCCATTTGTTGCCAAAAACATAACAGAAAATGGAATTCGAAACATAATTTTTGAGTACATATTCAGGAATATTTATAAAGTCACCTACCAAAGAATGTACAATAAAACAGAGAAATACAATATTCCTTCATCTAAAGGTCTGAAGGGAAAATACTGGCCTTTACAAGAGAGAGAAAACCTAGAAAATTGAACGGTATGTCACAGGTTTGGACCTGTGAATAAAAATATTATCCAGAAGAATCTTCTCTGCTCCACGTTCCTAGATCATTTCTACCCATGCCAGGACCCTGAATAACTTTCTCCGTTCAGAGCATGTAAACAATATTGAAGCGAAGAGAAGTCTCTAGCTTTGGAGAGATGGAGTATATAAAGGTTTTTCCTGTGTCACAGGAGACATACCTGGAAAAGGCACTCTCACATCTGGTCAGTGTAAAGAAAGCTGTTTGTAGGTAGGCCATTGCGGTTCTCAGTGATATCATCATTAGGCCTTCCATGAAAAATCTCTTGTATCCTGGAGAGCCCTATCTTCTGTGTTGTCACAAGTGTTGTCGTGTCTGCAAATGCCTCTTGTATATTCATTCATTACATATAGGGTTTACTAATTGGCCTCTAGTTCAGAGGAAACATCAATTTGGGATTGAGAACAAAGAGAATGTAAAGCTCAGAGATGTAGAGAACGAAGATGGCCTTCTGTCTTGGTATAAAAAAAAAGGAAGAAATATGGCGACCCTGGGGAATGTCATTGAGTCCTTGGTAGGTGTCGAGTAGGTAAGTTGAAGAGATAGAATTGATCTGAACCTTCCACACCTGGAATCAGGAGCTCAGAGCCTGTCAGAAGCATCTGGACTTCCCTGCTTCTAGTGGATCCTGTAAGTCAGAGAGTTTATATCATTAATATCTTTATTCCAAAGGGCAGGTGTTTGGAAGGGCACAGTTCTTTCCTTAGAGCTCATGGCTTTTATTTATTTTTTGCCCAGAAGAAATAGGTCCTAAGGAAGAAGTTAATGACAACTATTGTGTCCACAGCTCAAAATAAACTCCTTGATTATTTGGATACCTATAGTGCAGTTTGTGTCTGATACCAGTGTTTAGGAGAGAGACATGTTTCTAGTTCATCATATCAGTCTTTCCACTAGTAGTACTCTGACTCCCTTTGTCTGATAGTGACCCTTAATATTTCTCAGTCAATGTGTGTGAATAGATGGCAGTCTTATCTTTACCTTATTTATTTTTTTTTGCTTTTTAGCAATTTTTTTGCTTTATTAATTTGATTTTCCATATTTACATTTCAAATATTTATGCCTTTCCCAGTTTCCTGCCTATAAGATCCCTAACCAGTCCCCCTACCTTTCTTGTATAATCCCCCTTACTGCCCTTTGACATTCCCTTGATTTGGTAATGGAACCTAGTTTAGACCAAGGGAATCTCCTTCCATTGGTGGCCAATATGGCCATTCTCTGCTACATATGCAATTGTAGCCATAGGTCTATCCATGAACAATCTTTGAATATTCGTTTAGTACCAGGGAACTCTGTTTCGTTGGCATTGTTTTTCTTATCGGATTGAAAGCTCCTTCAGCTCTTGACATTCTTTCTCAAAATCTACCAACAAGAGATCTGTTTTCAGTTCACTGGTTTGCCACTACCATTCACTTCTGTATTTGACATGCTCTAGCTGTTTCTCTCAGGAAAGACTTATATCCCTTTCTTCTAATCATGCAATTCTATGCTTCATCATTGTTATCTAGTTTTGGTGGGTGAAGCAGTTTGCATAAGGCACGTTGGTGGAGATGGGGGACATCTTTGACTGTCTTTGTGAGTGGACATAGCTTTCTCCCATGGTTTGCAGCTGGCGAAGGTATTAAAGTCACATGTGGAGAGGGGGCAGGACTTAATCTATTTGTGTAATATGAGAAATCATTGAGATTACCTTTAAAAATAGAAATTTTGCAGCCCTCTTTGTCTGATAGGGCCTGTTGTACCTCGCCTTGACAAGAGATGTCTTCTCCAAAACATTTGGAGGAGAATTGGAAAGACTGGAGACCTGTAGGATAGGGAATGAACATTTGAAACTCCTTTGGAAACTCTGTCGGACAGAGAGCTGATCACCCAGAATTCTGGGCAGTACTTAGACTTCAGGGATGGAGAGACTGCCACTTCTGCCCACCTGTGCCCACATCCCTAGCCCAAGAGGAAACTGCATAGTGCCGCTGGACACATGAATATAGGAGCAGTCAAGCTGTAGGAGTCCTGCAGTACAAATGGCATATGGATCGGAACTGGTCCAAACAATATCCTACACACAAATCTTCTGTGGATGGGGAACACTTAGATCATCAGAAGGGCAGAAACTCCTGAGAACTCTGCTCACATTCCTGACAAAAAAAAAAAAAAAAAAAAAAAAAAACACCTAGCTCCATCTGGGCCTCCTGTTCATAGTGACCTAGTAGACATTTCTGGTTGCAACTCTCATTGAGAGCTGAATGGCAGCCCGAGAAGCAACTTCAGGCCTGAGACCAGAAGTGAATACAACTATTCTGCACTAAGTGACCTGACTAGTGGATTCAGGACATGCAAAACCAGATCTCCTCTGGGACCAGGCACTTCCAGTTTCTAGCTGGCTCCTGAACCTTGCTGATCCTGGCCCAGAGCTCCCTGCTCCTAGACGATATGGGAGAGAGAGCTGATCACCCAGGAGTCTGGGCAATACTGAGCATACAAGGCACAGAGACCGCAACTTCTGCCCTCCATTACCCACATCTCTGGCCGAAGACAAAGCAGCATAGTGCCTCTGGACCCAGGGATATTGGAGGAGTAAAACTGCAGGAGCACCATTTTCCAGAGTGTGCCTGGATCTGAACAGAACTGGTCAAACAGCTCCCTGCACACAAATCCTGAAGGTGGAAGAACTAGAACTTCAGAGGAGCGGGCATTCCTGGAAAACCAGAGGAGACTACTCTCTGCCCAGATTCCTGACTCAATAGGAAAACACCTTGTGCCTTCTGTGATCCCTCCCCCCCCCCAGAAGGATATAAGAGAAATATGTGAAGTTCCTTCTGGTTCCAGCCCACAGGGACAGCTGAAAGCCAGTGGACAGGAAAAACTGCATGCATGAGGTAAGAATACTCTGTTCCCATAACTGGGTAAAAACAAAATAGGAAAACATGTCTACAGCAGTCCTGACACATGAGCCTACAGGACGGTCAAGCCACTCTCAGAAAGAGTAAGACACGCTAACTCCAGAGACAACCTGATGGCTAGAGGCAATAACAGGAATTCAAACAACAGAAATCAAGTCTACTTGGCCTCATCAGAGTCAAAATCTCCCAACAATGCAAACACTGGATATCCAAACACACCAGAAAAGCAAGATCTAGATTTAAGTTCACATTTTATCATGATCATGGAGCATGTTAAGGAGGTCATAAATAACTCCCTTGGGAAAGTACAGGACAACAGAAAATTCAGAAGTAAACAAGTAGAATCCCAGAAAGAGGGAACACAAAAGTACCTTAAAGAACTAATGGAAAAAAAAAAAACAGGAGAAGAAAATGAACAAAAAATCCAGGAGTTAAAAATGGAAAAAGAAACTATAAGGAAAGCACAAAGGAAGACAACCCTGGAGATGGAAAACCTAGAGAAAAGACCAGGAGTCATAGATGTGAGCGTCACCAACAGGATAAAAGAGATGGAAGACATAATCTAAGGAGCAGAAGATTCCTTAGAAAACATTGACACAACTGTCAAAGATAATGTAAAAAAGAAAAGAAAAAAAAAACTCCTAGTCCAAAACATACAGGAAATCAAGGACACAACAAGAAGATCAAACCTAAGGATAACAGGTATAGAAGAGGGTGAAGACTGCTAACATCAAGGGACAGTAATATCTTCAACAAAATTATAGAATAAAAATTCCCTAATCTGAAGAAAGAGATGCCCATAAACATACACAAAGCCTACAGAACTACAAATAGACTGGACCAGAAAAGGAAATCCTCCCATCACATAATAGTCAAAACACCAAATACACAAAACAAATAAAAAATATTAAAAGAAGTAATTATATGTAAAATAACATATAAAGGCAAACCTATCAGAATTACACCAGAATTTTCACTAGAGACTATGAAAGCCGGAAGATCCTGGACAGAAATCATACAGACCCTAAGAGAACAGAAACACCATCCTAGGCTACTTTAAACAGCAAAATTCTCAATTAACATGATGGAGAAACCAAGATATTCCATGACAAACCCAAATTTACACAATATCTTTCTATATATCTAGTAATTCCAAGGATACTAACTGGCAAATCCCAAAAAAGGAGGCAAGTAAAATCATAAAGCAAGAATTAATCTTTTCACAACAAAATAAAGAGAAGGGAAGCAAACAAACATTAACTATCCTCCAATTATGAAAACAAGAGAAAGTGATCATCGCTATTCCTTAATATCTCTCAACATCAATGGACTCAATTCCCCACTAAAAATACACAGATTGACAAACTGGATATGTAATGCGGACACAGCATTTTGCACTACAGGAAACACACTTCAGAGACAAAGAGAGACACTACCTCAGAGTAAAAGGATGGAAAAATAATTTCCAAGCAAAATTTCGCAAGAAACAAGCTGGAGTAGCCATTCTAATATCATATAAAATCGACTTTCAATGAAATGTCATCAAAAACCATAAGGAAGGACACTTCATATTCATCAAAGCAAAAATCCCCAAAGATGAGCTCGAAAACTAAAATATCTATGTGTCAAATACAAGGGCACCTACATACATAAAAGAAACCTTACTAAAGCTCAACTAACATATGGCACCGGAAATAATAATAGCAGGGGATTTCAACTCCCTACTCTCATCACGAGACAGATCATGGAAACAGAAATTAAACAGAGACATAGTCAGACTAACCGAAGTTATAAACCAAATGGTCTTAACAGATACTTTAGAAAATTCTATCATAAAACAAAAGGATATTACTTCTTCTCACCACTTCATGGCATTTTCTCCGAATTTTATCATATAATCAGTCAAAAAGCAGGCCTCAAATGATACAGAACGATAGAAATAATCCAATGCATTCTATGAGACCACCATGGGCTAAGGCTGTTCTTCAATAACAATGAGGAAAGAACACCAACATATACATGAAAGTTGAACAATGCTCTACTCAATGATAACTTTGTCAAGGAAGAAATGAAGAAAGAAATTAAAGACTTCTTAGAATTTAATGAAAATGAAAGTACAATATACCCAAAATTTTGGAACACAAAGAAAGCTGTGCTAAAAGGAAAACTCATACCTCTGAATGCCTGCAGAAAGAAACTGGAGAGAGCATACAACAGCAGCTTGACAGTACACCTAAAACCTTTAGAACAAAAAGAACCAAATACATGCAGGAGTAGTAGAAGGCAGGAAATAATCAAACTCAGAGGTGAAATCAAGTAGAAAAATGGGGATCATACAAAGAATGAACAGAACTAAAAGCTGGATCTTTAAGAAAATCAACTGATTACATTAACCCATAGCCAGACTAATCAGAGGGCACACAGAGTGTGTCCAAATTAACAAAATAAGAAATGAAAAGGGATACAAAACAGCAGAATTAGAACAAATTAAAAAAGTCATCAGATCATCCTACAAAAGCCTATGTTCAACAAAACTTGAATATATGGAGAAAAGGACAATTTTCTTGATGAATGTGAGGTACCAAAGCTAAACCAGGAACAGAAAAGCCATTTAAACAACCAGTAACTTCTATAGAAATAGAAGAAATCAATAAACGCCTCCCAATCAAAAAGAGTCCAGGATCAGATGGATTTAGTGAAGAAATCTATCCAAAATTCATAGAAAATTTCATACTAGTACTTTGCAAACTATTCCACAAAAAAGAGACAGAGCTCTACCTAATTCCTTTCATGAAGCCACAATTACTCTTATACCTAAATCACACAAAGACCCAGCAAAGAAAGAAAACTTCAGACCAATTTCCCTTATGAATATCGATGCAAAAATACTATATAAGTCTTGCAAACCAAATCCAAGAACACATCAAAATAATCATCCATCATGATCAAGTAGGCTTTATCCCAGGCATGCAGGGATGGTTTTGTATATGGAAACCATCAACATAATCTATTATGTAATCACACACAAAGATAAAAACCCAATGATCATTTCATTAGATACTGAGAAGGCATTTGATAAAATTCAACACCCCTTCATGATAAAGGTCCTGGAAAGTACAGGAATTTAAGGCCCATTCCTAAACATATACAGAAAATCCATAGCTAACATTAAACTAAGTGGAGAGAAACTTAAAGCAATCACACTGAAATCAGGGAGTAGACAGGCTGCCCACTCTCTCACAACTTATTCAATATGGTTCTAGACATCTTAGCCAGAGCAAGCATACACTAAAGGAGTCTGCTTAGATTGGATTGGAAAGGAGGAATTCAAAATAGCACTGTTTTAGATGATATGAAAGTATACTTAGAGACCTCAAAAGTACCAACAGAGAATTACTAAGCCTGATAAACAATATCAGGAAAGTGGCTGGGTATAAATATAACACTGAACAAAAGCTAAACAAGTGGAGAAAGAAACTAGGGATACGATACCCTTCACAATACCCCTAAATAATACAAAATATCTCGGGTGACTTTATCCAAGCAAGTAAAAGATATGAGCATATGAGCAGAACTTCAAGTCTCTGAAGAAACTGAAGGAGATTTCAGAAGATGGAAAGATCTCCCATGCTCATGGATTGGCAGGATTAATACAGTAAAAATGGCCATAATACCTAAAGCAACCTACGGATTCATTCCTATCCCCATCAAATTTCCAATCCAATTCTTCATAGAGTTAGACAGAACAATTCATAAATTCATCTGGAATAACAAAAAACACAGAATAGCTAAAAATGTCCTCAACAATAAAAGGACTTCCTTGGGAATCACTATCCCTGAACTTAAGCAGTATTACAGAGCAACAGTGATAAAAACTGTGTGGCATTGAGACAGTGGCAGGCAAATAAACCAGTGGAACTGAACTAAAGACCAGAAATGAACCCATACACCCATGGTCACTTAATTTTTGAGAAAGGAGCCAAAACCATCCAATGGAAAAAAAGATAGCATTTTCAGCATATGGTGCTGGTTCAACTGGAGGTCATTATGTAGAAGAAGGCAAATTGATCCATTCTTACTGCCTTGTAGAAACCTTTAGTCCAACTGGATCAAGTACCACCACATTAAACCAGATACACTCCAACTAATAGAAGAAAAGTGGGGAAGCATCATGAACATCTGGTTTTCCACTAGCATTCACTTCTGTATTTAACATGCTCTGTGTCTCTCTGGAACGATCTTTCTCCAGTTCTTGGCAGCATGCACCTCTTACCTTCACCAATCTTATGTAGTTTTCGTGTCTCCTACACCTATGAGGTTAGGTGGAATTTTAACATGGATTATACACAACTAGGTCAAGAATGTAGAATCTACAATTGACAATGCCAAAAAGATTCCATTCTGTACTTATGAAACTATTGAAGATAAGCTTTCCCTGGACCTCAAGACATTCCTCTCCCTGCCCATCCTCCTGAACCTTACGTATGGCCTGAAGAAAGAATCATGGCAAAACACTCTCAACCCTCAAGTCTGAACCTTGGAAATAAGGAATGTAGATATCAGAGAACTGATTATCTTTTGGGACTACAGAACCACATTCTAGAGTAGATGTTATCCTTTGCTTTACTGATGTCTCTTGATTTTTGGATAAAATAAGGATTTGGGAGTTTATCATTTGAGGTAGGTACACAATATTTACACTGTTATATTCACTCTATTGTTGGGCCCTCTTTGTTGCCAAAATAATGGCAAAAAATGGAATCGTAAAACAGAATTTTTGAGTACACATTCTGGAATATTTATAAAGTCCCCTATCAAGGAATGTACAGTAAGAAAGTGAAATACAATATTCATTCAATTAAAGGTCTTTAGGGAGAATACTGACCTTTGGGAAACAGAGAAAACCTACAAAATTTTTCTGTATGTCACAGGAATGATCCTGGGAAAAATTATTATCTAGAAGAATCTCCCCCACTCCATCTTCCTAAATCTTTTATACCCATGCCAAGCCCCTGGCTAACTTTCTCCATTCAAAGCATGTAACCACTAATGAAGCAAAGAGATTTCTATAGCTTTAGAGAGATGGACAACATAAAGCTTTCCACAGAGTCACAACAGAGATACCTGGAGAGGGCACGCCAAGTCTGATCAATGTAAGGAAATCTGTTTATCAGGTAGGACATGGCAGTTCACAGTGACATCATTATTAGGCTCTCCCTCAAGTATATCTTGTAACCTGGACTCCCCTAACTTCTTCTGCGATGTCACAAGTATTGTTGTGGCTGCAACTGCCTCTCAGATATTCCTGCAGTACCTCTAGGGTTTACTATTTGACCTCTAATTCAGAGTAAGCAGCCATATGGGAGGGAGAACAAAGAGGATAATGACAACAGTGAAGGGGAGAAGGAAGCTGGCCTTCTGTCTTTGTATAAAAAAAGGAAGAAATATGTGATACTTGGGATAGCTCAGAGAGTCCTTAGTAGGAATTGAGTGGGATATTTAAAGAGTTTGCCTTGATGTGAGCCTTACACATATGGGAATCAGGAGCTGGGAGCTCAAAAGCATCTGGACTTCCTTGTTCTTATTGTTCCTGGAAGTCAGAGTGTTTATATCATTTTTTTTTGTATTCCAAAACCAAGTGATGGGCAGAGCATAGTTGATTTCCTGATAGCTCATATCCTTTATTCTTTATGTCAAGAAGAATAAGGTCCTAACAAAGAAGGGAAAGACAAGTATTGTGTACTCCACTCAGAGTAAACTCTTCCATGCTTTGGATCCCTATAGTGCAGTTTGTGTCTGACACTGATATCTGGGACAGAGAAGTGTTTCTACTTGAGTCTTCATCATCTCTGTCTTTCCACTAGTATTACTCTGCTATCATTCCCTGACAATGAGCTTTACATTTCTGAGTCAATAGCTGTGAATGCCTGGCACTGTTATTTTCTTTAATTTCTTTAATTTTTTTAGTTTTAGCAAATTTTATTCCTTTTTATTTGGGTATTTCTATATTTACATTTCAAATGTTATTTCCTTTCCCTATTACTTGCCCATATGATCCCTAACCGGCCCCACTCCTCTTTTTCTATAACTCCCCTTACTGTCCGTTTTCAGTTCACATATTTGCCTCTAGAATTCACTACTGTATTTGATATACTGTAGCTGTGTCTCACAGGGAAGATCTATATACAGTCCCTGGCAGCATGCACTTCTTAGCTCTATCAATCTTTTCTAGTTTTGGTGACTGATGTGTATATATATTTCCCCATGTATGGCATGCTCTGAATGGGATTCCCTCAGTCTCTGCTCTAAATTCATATATATTATTGGTCCACCTTTTAAAAAGGAGTAGAGCATGCACATTTTGTATGTCCTTTCTTGAGCTTCCAGTTGTCTGAGGACCTCATCTTGGGTAATTTGAGCTTTTGTGCCAATATTCACTTTCGGTGATTTCATACCATGTGTGATTTCATACCATTCTGTGATTGGGTAACCTCAATCAGTATGATATTTTCTAGATCATTCCATTTGTCTATGACTTTCTTAAGATAATTGGTTTTGATAGCCGAGTAGTACACCATTGTGTAAATGTACCACACTTTCCATAACAATTCCTCTGATGAATGCCATTAGGGTTTCCTCTAGCTTCTGGGTATTATAAATAAGCCAGCTATGAACATAATTGAGGATGTGTCTTTTTGTATGTTGGAGCATCTTTTGGTTATATGCCAAAAGATGTATATCTGGTTCCTCAAGCACTGCAATTTCCAATTTTTTGAGGAATCTCCAGACTGATTTCCGGAGTGGTTGAACCAGTTCTTTGTGCCACCAAAAAAAGGAGCATTCCTCTCACTTGAGATCCTTATCAACTTCTGCTGTCTTCTGAATTTTTATTTCAGCAATACTTACATGTATGTGGTGGAATCTCAGGGTTGTTTTCATTTACATTTCCTTAATGACTAAATATGACGAACATTTCTTTAGATCCTTCTCAGATATTTGATATTCCTCAGTTGAGAAATCTTTGCTTAGTCCTGTAGCACAATTTTAATAGGATTATTTTCTCTCTGAATCATTATTTCTTTAGTTCTTTGTTTTTATTAGGTAATAGCCCTCTGTCAGATGTAGGGTTGGTGTATAATTTTTCCCAATCTGTTTCCTGCTGTTTTGTCCTAATGACAGTCTCCTTGGCAGGCAGTTTTATACTACATTGAAGAAGGACTGGCTCCTTCCTGTCTTCTGTACCTGTCCTGAACAGTAATTGAGGGAACTAAACAACCATGTTCTATTCCTATAAGGCATGTTTATCTACACTTGTAGGTCTAGAGAGACTTAGGAGTGATCCTGGGCACATCAACTGTATGCTGTTGTAGTTTGTAGTTTTCATCCTGGCTTGTGTAACTACAGGCTAAGATGTTTAAAGCCAAATTACAACCTCTGCAGATGTGCATATGCCTGAGGAGGCTGTCTCCTTGGTTTTCTGAAGCATAGTTAAGGGAAGCAGAGGAAAACAGAACTCCCTTCTCTTCTGATCTCTGGGAATGCTGACATTATGGCTTCAGCTCTTTATATGTTCTTGAATATCCTTTGGTGTTCTAGAATTGGACTGCAAATAAATACTATGCAGGAGATGTGTGAGAAACACCTGAACTCTTCCATTAGAGATCAGAGAGATGAGCTGTATTTGCACTCATTTGACTGTGTATGTTTCTCGTCTTTGTTTGACCATGCAGTTCTGATGCCTCATATTTCATTGTTAATGTATTCAAGTTGTAGGGAAAGCACACCTCACAATTTTTTCCGATCCTCCATCCTAGGGTCTTAGATTTTGGTGGAACCCTTCACATTTTATATTCTAGATCCACTGTCCTAACTTTTTCAACATGCACATCTCTATTATCCCTGCACACTGTGTGTGTGTGTGTGTGTGTCATTGTGTACCTGTGTATCTTTTGTGTGTATGTGTTTGTGTTTGTGTCCTTAAATGGTTAGTTTATATGCAATTTACAGAAACCTTGTCACTGAAAGAAGTCTATGTAAGAAATCTATAAAGTGTGGATGGGGCATAATCCAAATGTTCTGCCATAAAGTGGCCTTCTATAAAGAGTAGCATAATCTTCAGTAAAATAATATGCTTGACAAAGAAGTGCAGACTGACAGGAACTTGATGTAGATCTCTCCTGAGAGACACAGCCAAAATACAGCAAATACATAGGCGAATGCCAGCAGCAAACCACTAAACTGAGAACGAGAATCCCGTTGAAGGAATTAGAGACAGGCTTGGAAAGGCTTGAAGGGGCTTGAGACCCCATATGAACAACAATGCCAAGGAACCATAGCTTCCAGGTACTAAGCCACTACCTAAAGACTATACGTGGACTGATCCTGGGCTCCCACCTCATAGGGAGCAATGAATAACCTTGTATGAGCACCAGTGGAAGGGCAAACCCTTGTTCCTGCTAACACTGAACCCCCAGTGAACGTGATTGTTGGGGGGAGGGCGGTATTTGGGGGAGGATAGGGATGGGGACACCCATATACAAAGGGGTTTAGGGGTAAAAAAGCAGGGATAGGGGAATGTTGGCCAGGAAACCGGGAAAGGGAATAACAATTGAAATGTAAATAAGAAATACTCAAGATAATAAAGAAAAAAAAAATCCGCTTTTAAACAAAATTTGGAGGAAATACCCCGACATGTCTACATTATAACTGTGAACTGTGACATTGTTTTCTTGTTTTCTGTGGTCAGACTTGTGGCCTTTGAAGCCAAGCTGCATCCCGTGGATCTGTAAATAAGCTAAGACAGACTTTCAACTCGGTCACATGAAGCATGTGAAAGGCGTGACAAGACAGTTGCAGTCATTCTGACACTGCCATCCCAATGGATACATGTAACTGTTGAAAAATCACAGAGTGGGATGCTCAAGTCTGAACTTTAACACCCAGCTAGGAAAAGTATAACCTATCAGTTCACTTCCTGAGTATCATCCACAAGTAAAGGGTAGGCTCAGATGAAGTACTGTTGAAGAAATTTGCTCTTCCTTGTGAGCAGCATCTGAGGGTATGTGGAAGACCATTCAGCCTCCTGTGAAACGGGAGACCAGAGTAATGAGAAGCAGACAGAGGGGACAATTCTGTGTTTTTTTTTTTTTCTGGACTACCATAACTACATTTTCCAGGCTATGGATTTGCTCATTGAAATCGTGTGTCTCACATTGGCAAAGGCCAAGCTGTATGAAGCCTCAATATCAAAACTGGATCCAAGGTCCTTTCTTAGTTACTGGGATTTACAGGCAGTCTATCATACCTTGTCTTCTAGATTCACAAATTCTTTTCTGGCTTCATGTACATAAGGCATATTCTTTCATTCTCTCTGTGTGTGTCTCTCTCTCTTCCTCTCTGTCATAATTTTTTCCTCTATCCTACAACAGTCTTTACTAATGTTAATGTATTTCTTGCCAGTTTATGCCCTTCCTTGTCTCATAAACCCCAGGGTGATCTGAACTTGGAGTCCTCTGGAGAACCACAATTAGAAATAGAGTTGACATCCAAATCTACTAGACAAGAACAACTGTGGAGATGCAGAATATTCAACAACCCCCAACAAGCATAGAGCCCAATATGCATGTATAAAAAGAAAATTTTTAGATATTCAAGAAATGCATGGCAGGCTGACCATAGAGTGGCTTCTCTTTGCTGGGACTGCCAGCATCATGACAAAGGTTACATGGGACTTTAATAAACTTGTATAGTTTAATAATATCTAGACTCTACCCTACTTTATCATTCCCTGTCTGTATGTTTCTAATAGATGCTTTCCAGAAATGTAGTAGTGACACCCTTTCAAGAGTATAGACGTTGTCACATGTGGCACCCAACAGAAGAATTTCACTTTTCTTCTATGGTTGAAGCTCCTTATGATTGATCTAGAACATACTTGTCCCCATGACTGATGCTTTGTTTTGTTGTGTGTGTGTGTGTGTGTGTGAGTGTGTGTGTGTGTGTGTCTGTGTCTGTGTCTGTCTGTCTGTCTGTCTGTCTGTCTTTGTCTCTGTCTGTCTCTTTCCTCCGCAGGATACCTCTCCATAGTACAGCATGACTTCTTAATTGCATTCCAAGGTTGACTCATCATGCTTCCTCTGTTTTTGATGTCTCAAATTGCACCTATGTTAAGCAATGCCCCTGTAGCCTGATCTGTGAACTGCTGTTCACATCATAATGAGCCCCATGACTAAAACATGTTATTTTTGAGGCTCTGAACAATGTTTTTGTCTGAATTTACATAATTATTCCAAATTTTTTACTCCCCCACCTAAACTGTACTTCTCTGTGGATCTTTCCAAAGTCCTTGCTTACTTGTATTTATCTATGTACCAGCTCTAGAAGGAAGGCATAATCCCAACTCTCCAGCATTAGTTAGGAGGAGCAATGGATGAGGAAATTGGATAAAATGATCATTTAGCTAAAGAAGATGTCCGCTTAGAGTGATTAACTGTTTAGAATCGTTGCATAAATGACAATCATACTGAGCTAAGTTCTCAACTTCCTTTCTTCATTGTCATTTTCAGTGTGCATAGTAAGGTCGGGATGAACAATTTCTGGGCTTTGTTTGCAAGTTTAGGCTTCAATATCTGTACATGAAGGTGGGATAAAATTCAATTAATCAGTCATATCTCCATTTTTAGAAGGTAGAGTGATGGAAAGTCTTCCCTTGTGTCTCAGCAAAGGTACTGGAAAGGCCAACTTGGCTTGTTGATTTGGAGAAAATCTGGTTAATGGATAGTTATGTACTGTTGAAGGGGACACTCCTCTGGTACACTATTGCATGCCTGGAATTCCGTGGTATTCTTTTTGATGTCACTAGTGTTATGGAAACAGAAGCTGCCCTTGTGGTATTTTGTTAATGCTTATTGTTTTAGACACAGACATGTTTTCTAGGATTATCGAGTTATTTACAGGAAAAACAGAGTGCATGGAGAGATGAGAGAGAGACAAAAATGATATTAGGACTTCTTTCTTGTTATAAAAGTGCAAAATAAATAATCTGGTGTAAAGCAGAGAGAGTAAGCCCTGAGCCAGTACTGGGGAACTTCCTGCAGAAGCTGTGCTTGGGTCAGACCTTCTAGGAGCAGGACTTATGGTCTGAAACATCTGGACTTTTAAAGAAGGGACCAAGCTTCAAGAATATCTGATGAATATTTGGCAGACAGCCAGAAATTGACAAGCATGCTGTTAGTTTGCTATGTGTTCCTTAATTTCACTCTGAATGAGAAAGATATCCAATAGGAGCCACACAGATAAATCTTCGACTCTCAGGGTAGGGTATAGGACTTCATCTACAGACGATTATTGTACATTCATTGACATTTTGTGACAAGGAGAGAGAGAGGGATACTCCCCTGGAAATGTATCAAGATTTCAGACTCATTTTTCTTGAACATACATGATTAGGGCTTGGTGGTCCTAAGAACTATGGACTACAGAACTTACCTGCATATGTCTAGCAATCATCGTTGGAGGCAGGAGAGTAGCTAATAGGTCCAACTTGAAAAGAGCTTTCTTACTCTTTTAGTGCTTCAAAGTGTCTGTAGATTTCCCCTTTCCTCATGCTTTGTTGGGGGACTCAGAATGGTCTCTCCTCTGACTGGGCCATTAATATGCATGTTCCCTTGTGTTTATCTACAGGGTCTGCTGGGAAGGCATCATGCCAACCTTCCACCATCAATGAGCAAGTTCAGGAGATTAAGAAGTAGGAGAAACTGACTATTGAGCTCAAGAAGAAAACCTGTGAGTTGGGTAAACTTCCAGGAATACTGACCCATGGCATCAGCAGAATTTGAACAAAAGATAGTTATTAAACTCAGTCATTCATTGATCGTCTTGACCCCTCTGTGTTAAAGCCAGTATTCTCACACCAGAAGAAACTGCAACTCCAAGGTCCTCATGCACAAACACATTTTTCTTATGTGCCTCTCAAAAGTAGAACTTGAAGGTAGGATAGGAGTGTAATGGGAAGTTATTTCATTTCTCAGAAAAGCAGAAGCTGTGTTTGAATAACAGACGAGATATGGCAAGCAGTGTGTGAGCTCTCATCCTGGATTTTAATAGACAGAGATGCATTTTCTGTCCTCAGAGGAACACAGAAAGGTGGTCAGCTACAGAAGCACAGTAACTTAAACTTAGATAAGTAAAATTTTGTTTTTTTATTTATTTTAAAGATTTATTTTATTTGATTTTTATGAGTATACTGTACCTGTCAGACTCACCAGAAGAGGGCATCAGATGACATTATAGATGGTTGGATGCCACGATTAGTACACTTGGAATTGAACTCATGACCTTTGGAAAGACAGGCAGTGTTCTTAAATGCTGAATAATCTTCCTAGTCTAAACTACTACTACTACTACTACTACTACTACTACTACTACTACTACTACTACTACTACTACTTATTATTATTATTATTATTATTATTATTATTATTACTATTATTGTTAAGCAACCCTAGATAGATCAAAACTTACCCTCCTCCAATGCTCTTCCCCCTTCCCTGTCTCAAGAAGATCTTAGAATAAAGAAAGTCACTATAGTATCTGCCCCTCGACCTCAGCATTAAATAATGAAAAATTTTACTTTTTCTTAGCTATGGAGATTTTCTTGTTGACTGGGCTCATAGCTTCAGACCTGAAGTCAGGGATATTATGGACAATGGAGATCCATTTGAAAGAAGCTGCTTACCTTGGAGGAACAGGGAAACAGTGAGCAAGAGTAAGATGTTTGTCCACTACCTGATCCCTTGCTGAGAACAAAGTCTCCTCTTCACAGCCTGAAAACTGGGCAAGCTGGGTAAGCAGGCATAGCTAACAAGCCAATACAATTGTGTAAATTTTTGTACATATACAGGGTATAAAGGGAGAGCATTTCATTGACTAAGTTGAATATAAACACTGTCCACTATTTTCTTATCACATGAAAGGAAACTTTGGTGGATTTTGTCTATCCTGGGGTCCACAAAGATCACTTCTCACTATCATTGCCATTTTTCCCTGGTAGGACCCTTAAGAGAACTGAGAGAGTCAGAGAAAGACACAGACAACAATAATCTACATTGTAGAGATCAAGGCCATCTCATAAGAAACACTTCCACATGGCTGTGAATTCAGCAGAGGGAAATTGCAACCAACGCTTGATAATGCAGCTGATATCTGGTATACAGACTCATTGACTAACTTTTCTATTGGAGAAAGGAAGCATCAAAATTTAGCATGAGACCAAAAAAAAAAATACTAAAATGAGTCAGAACTCTGATACATGTAGTAAGTGTTCCCAGTGTGGGTCACAAATAACATGAAGGATATATGTTTGAGCTAGAGTTACTCTGTTGGAGTCCTCACATTTCATATGTACTTGAAAATCTGTCACAGCAAACTATATTGATATCATATGCTAGTCCGAGAGACCATACCCAAAAGTATATAATTCCTTCTGAAATACAGTGTTGAACATACTGCACATCACACATTTGTATGAAAGGCTAAAATTTATGTTCTACCTAGATAAAAGCATTCTCTCAATCCTTATCTAAGTAACTTGTTTTTTTTTTTTTTCCGTTTGGAAAATGGCTGAGTATTCTTCAGTTCCAAACATGAACTGAAGTGACACTTCCTCAGACTCTACACATAGTGGACATCTGAGTAGTAATAGACATTTTTAGCCAGGTGGGTCTCCCCAAGGGTCTTTTAGGCATGAATAAGCATGTATAGCCATATTTTAGCCAAGGGATTCATGTAGTAGCCTAAATATTACAGGATCCCTCTGCTGTAAATAATTTTATTTTACACAGCTGAAGGAAGGTGTATCAAAGGCTGTGTATCAAAAGTTGTAGATATTACACCATCCATAGATGATAATATATCAAGAAGAATCCCTTAGGATTACACACATTGATCTAGAAACTCACAGACGATTGTAATCCAGGACAGGTAATCACTTGGCTTAGAAATTTACAATAATATAATGCTCCGAATCTATGTGGAGTGATAATAGATAATGAGAAACCACCTAAAAAGCATATGCATAAGTACAAGATGCTATTCAAAAATTATCCAGAGGGAGTTTGGCAACCTACATTCAGCACAAAGGGATTGATTTGTCACTTCACAGATTCTGATCAGATCAATTTAGTATTGAGAAAACTATATGAGAACTCACTTGCGTATCCCATGACTGTACAACAAGGTAGTCACAGCAAACATGACAATCAGGAAGCATAGCTTGAACTTGCCAACAATGGACAGAGTCCATTTAGCTGACGAAGTCTGACCATGAAACTCAAATTTCCGAAATACCACTTAGGTTTGAATTTACAGAACAATAAATACTTAATGAGTTTTGGGGCAAAATTCTAATCTAAAGACTACAAAATTATTTATCAATCAGATCTTAATCCCTATGGAGAGATTAATGGTAGATATAATGAATTTAATCTGTAGCCCAGAGGTATAAATAATTGGTGCAATTTGAGGTGATTTGATATGTTAAAGAAACATGCAAAACAAAGGAGGTCATTCTATCTTTGAACAGATTTGCTTCTCAAACATGTAGCACAAGTTACTGTGGAATGACCTAGACACATACATGCACATATCCTACAATTAATTGATTTGTTCTGTTCTGTGTGTGGTATGCCGGACTAATCCAAGGTAGGAAGTATATAATGCACAAGTATTTTAAACCCAATATCAATGAAAAGAAATCAGAATTCCTCTTGTGAATGCCATCCTAGATGAGTTAATCCAGATCAAAAAGTAAAAAATGAGTTACATATTCACTTTAATCTGAATGTTAATTCTCTAAACTGTGTATCTGTATGATCTGTTTTGTGTAAGAGTCTAGTATGAACCAGACTGTCCATATTTTGAGAAGTGCAAGTGTACTTATGTATTGCTGAAGTACACAGTCAGGAACAGGAATATCAACTGTGAAGAGACAGGGAAAAGAGCAACAATGAAGGGAATGTAGTACATACAGTTAAAGTGAGAGACATTTGAGGCATTGAATGGAAAACTAATGGAGTAGAAAGACAATTTTTTTTTCAATTTTCTATCAAGTAAGTAAACATTTGCTATAGTTACAAGGGCAGAAGATAAAATAGTGAATGGGTTTATCTATGTGAAATTCGAATAATAAGTAAGTCACAACAATTTTGGATTTCAACTTTCAGTAAACCTATGTTACAAATACTGACTGTATAGTCATTAAGGAGAGAGATGTTAACATCTCTGTTGGAAACATACATATCTTATATTATAAACATTGGAAGTGCAAAATAATCTATGTATTTCTTTACATTTCAAAGTCATTTCCCAAACTCTTCTTTCTTTCTTGAATCCCCCAAGCCTTTCCGATGCTATTTGTTTCTACGATGGTGCTCCTCCATCTACATGCCCACTTCACTTTAGCCATCTAACATCCACCTTCTCTGGATATGACATTTCCAAAAGACCAATTGCCTTCCTTTCCAGAGATTGCAGATTAGACAGTTGTCTTCTCCATATGCTTTGCTATCTATATAGCAGTATCCATGTACTGGCCAAGTATACTCTCATTGGTAAATTTCCTGAGACTCTGAAGGATAAACTTAATTGATACTCTTGTGTTTCATATTTGTTTCCAATCCCCTTAAGATCCTTTAGGCATTAGACAAACTCATCTTATGTAGCTGTCAGTTTCTGTCAAATGTTTAGCTGTATCAGCATCGGTCTCAGTCAGGTGAGGCCAGAGCCCCTCCGAGGACAGACATATTAGGGTCTTATCTGCAAGCACATCTTGACATCAGGAATAGTTCGAGTATTTAAGGTCTGTGGATGAAATGATTCTTATGGTGAGGTAGTCTCTGAAGGGGCTTTCTTCGTTCTCTGCTCTTTTCTTTTACTTTTTTTTATGCCTTGCATATTTATAGGTTAAAAATTTTGAGCTGCATGGGTAGCACCCTTCACTAGGGTCATGTGTAGCTACAAGAGGCAGTCTTTAGTTGTTCTATCTCTTTGCTGCTTAGTATTTAAACTACTAACATCCCAGTAGGTGCATAGGAGCCTTTTGCTTTCCTGAAATCTGGGACTTTCCTGGGGATACCCAAGTTCACCACCCACCATTGATGATTATTGTTGTTTATTCCACTTTTCCTCTGGATTTCTCTCTTGTCTCTTTTCATTGTTGCTATCCCCCTCCCCACTTTGTCCATCCTTCTCTACCTCTAGGTAGGTCCCTTCATCCCTCTGCCTTCTAAGTTTGTTGCAAGCATCCATAATTGGATTTCTTTCATGTTACCCTCCATTTGATAAAGGATTTGAATACTGGGTATTCTTAACTTTGTGGCTAACATCCAATTGTCCCTAAGTACATTCCATGATATGACCTTTTCGTACTCTGTTACTTCACTATTTTCCAGTTTCTTCCCTTTGTGTACAGTGTTCTTGGTGTCCTCATTTTTAATACCTGAGTCGTGTTCCTTTGTTTTATTATAGCACACGTTCTCTATTTATTCCTCAGTGGGGATGACATATTTCACGATTGGTTCCAGCATTTGACTAATATGAGTAAGACTGCTTTGAACATGTTCAAGCACATGTCCTTGTTATATGTGGATCAAGTGTGGGTATATGTGTTGAAGTGAGTGGTAAAGCTGGGTCTTCAGTAAAGCTATTTGCAATTTTCTCTGACTCTCCACCTTGATATCCAAAGTGGCTATAGAGCTACTAATCCCACCAGCAGTGGAGTAGTGTTCCACATCCTAGACCACTCTGTTACTGCATCAGTTTTTTATCTTAGTCATTCTGATTGGTGTAATGTGGAATCTCTGGTTCATTTTGATTTCCTTTTTTCTCATAACCCTGGATTTTGAACATTTCTTGATATGTTTCTCAGATATTGAGTTACATCAGTTAAGGATTCTTGGTTTATCTCTCCAACCCATTTTAAAAGTTTGGATATTTGGTTGTCTGGGGCAGTAAGGAAGAGGGTGTCCATGTGGAGGAGACAATCACTAAAATACGGGAGTGGGAGAGACTAGGGGTGATGGAGAGGAACCCAGGGAAGATAAAAACATTTGAAATACAAATGAGAAATACCCTATTTAATGAAAATGAAAAAAGAATAAACTTACACTTCTGAAATCTTACTGTTGAATAAATATAGCTTTTGAGATTTTAAACATTTATTTCCTATGTAAATTAAAATTGTATGTGCAAATTGAATACAAGTGCTCAGTACTATATTATTTAGTTATGGAGCCTGAGAATTAAACTTATATGTTGTATAACTGTCTTTTAGAATATTTTTTGGAACTTATTTTAATTATTTCTAAACCTTATCTGAGCCTGACACTTTTTTATTGACTATGTCCAATTGTTTTTAGAAAGATACATAAAAGATATTTAATCTTTTCATAAACATTGACACATATACTTCAGCACTGACTCAATATGAATTAGGGTGGATATTATAAGGTATTATTAACCTACTGTTCATATAAGCAAATTCTGTACCTATTCTTTTATTGGATCTTTTTACTTGTTTTACTGTAGGAAATATCAAAATATACAATTGCATCCCATTATCATTTACTTGAAAATATTAATTTCATTGATTGTAATATAGCCCAGATGCAGTGGAAAATGGGTGAAATGTGAGGACTGCTGAGAAACATAGGGTCTGCTCTTTGTTAAGCTTGTCATATATCAAAATAAGAGAGGTAGAGTGACTGATAATGATACGTAAAAATGAAGTAATTACAAATGGTGTATGTATTGTGAAAATGATAAGCATTCTTCATATTTAAGATTTTTAATATTTAAATGGAAATTATTTTAGATTCCTTTATATGGATGTCCTTCTGAGGAGATTATTGGGTCTTAGTAACCAATGCCCACAAGTATGACACCCTGATCTGCATATTGTTTTAAATTAATAATAACTGGAGTAGCAAAATGCTGGAAGAAAATCCGTCCAGTATACTCCTGTCTGTTTAAAGATTGGATATGCAAAAGATGAAAAGAGTTATCTTTGGTTCCTTTATTGAATTTTCTTAATTGAAATGAATTTTTTCAAAAAGAAATATTAAAGACTATAGCCATTTTTGTCACAGGTTATTGTTAGTGTTCTCACTCTGTGTAATTTCACTATAGAGTCATGCAATATTGTTAGTATATCTGTGATATTCATCACATGAAATCAGCATGTTTAAACTGAAAACATCCATAATGTAACCTGTACCAAATTTCCACTTTATTTCTTTTTCTGCTCTATTACACGTCGATGTCATTTTTTTTAGCATTTGCCATGGATTTATAAATAAACATGCTTATGTAGTCCACTCAGAATCACTTGTAAATATTCTTCAACAAATTTCATTTAATATGCAAGTTCAGGTCTTTCACACTTTTTGTATAAAATTGCATAAAGCACTTCTCTGCATGAGGTCTTCTCCAAGCTCTGCTTTCTCTTCCAGAAGTATTCTTCCTATGATTCTTGTCACATAACCAGCTTTCTGTTTTAAATCTGAGTAGAACTAGAACTTTGTAACAACTTTGTTTTTCTTGTCTAAAGATTCAATGGAACAAACTGTTGGTGAAAAATTTATTGGGGGAAAATAGATCATTTTATTATCTCATTTAAAGAGCAATTATAAAATGGTTGACGTTGAAAATAGTACTGAAAACACGGAAGCGGTAGTGATCTCATTTGTGACAGAGAAATAATAATTACCTGTATGAGAGCAATGTTAGTAAAGATAAAAAATGATGGATCATGATTAAATTTCATGATAGCACATGAGGATCTCTTAGAGACTTAAATATAGTGATAAGATTTGAGGTAGAATGCAGAGCAGGGTGGAAAGTAGCTGAAGATTTGCAAATAGAGACAAAGTATGATGTTATGCCTTTAATTAACAAAGACGAGATGATGGGAGAATTTGACAGATTAATGTAAAGGAATCTAAGTATTTCATCTCTGTTAATTACCTGAGGGGAAGTGTTAAATAGACATTTTATTTTAAAAATTACGGCTGATAAATGTTCCTTTAGGTATTAAGATAAGAACATAATTCACATTTAAAATTGTGCTTCATATAAGAAGATATTTCACATTTTAATAATTATTTCATGATTGATGATTCTGAGTATGTGACATAAATCTTCTTATTATCTTTGATGTTTCATGTATGTAAATATGTATGTATGTATGTATGTATGTATCTTTCTATCATTCTGTTCTATCACATATAGCAGTCCATTTGTTATATTTTCTAACTCACATAGGTCCTTTAGTATCCTGAAATTTTATCACATGATGGAAAAGTTAATTAGATATGTCTCATGCTAAAACCCATATACAGTCACATTACCAAACTAAATCTTTGTGTTTTATGAAATAGATGAGGAAATTTGATAGTATAAACATTAATTAGCTACCTTGAATCTCTTTTCTGAACTGTAACTTTACAGTGAATCAAAATTTATGAAACAGATTTTAAAATTCTTGAGTACTAATGTATAGCTGTGAAAAGTTTCATAAAATTAGAAAGTAGAGTGCATTTTATGTTACATAAATATATATATATATATAAACACATATACACATACAAACAAATATATATATATAAATGTGTCCACCTACACGTATATACATATATATATATATATATAAACATATATACATATGCTCTTACGTACACATACACAATTATATATATATGTTTCTATCTACACATACACATATACAAATATATACACATATACATATATACATACATACATTCTTTACTAACCAAAAACTTTGCTTTTGAAAGAAATTGCGTAGGCATAATGTATATGGTTTAGTCAAATAAGAGAAAAATGATGTTATTGTCAAATGACTCTGATTGAGTATTCATTTCTTCTTTTTTAACATGATGATGGTTCTACAAATCTGACTTTTGGTAATTGGAGATTATATGTACTACTCTAACTCATTCATACTCTTACTCCAAAAATAAGTGATTACTTATTATGTTTCCAGTACATGTCTAGAAAATAGGTTTATAAAAAAATGAAGTTTCTGCTTTCCTTCAAGGGCTTCACCATCTAGGGAGTATATAGTCAAATATCATTATTTATTAAGCCTATAATCTACACTAAGTATTTCCTTCAAATTATATCATTTTGCTCCTCTAAAACTCGATTTAGGTATAAGTACACTTCATTTTTCAAATTCAAGAAAGAAAAGTGTGAAAAAGTCCCCTTGAGAATCAGGAGTACTGGAGTTAAAATTCAAGTTCACATAATATATTGCTTAAAATCATTTTTAAAAATGTATTATATGGGGTTGGGGATTTAGCTCAGAAGTAGAGCGCTTGCCTAGCAAGCGGAAGGCCCTGTGTTCGGTCCCCAGCTCCGAAAAAAAGAAAAGAGAAAAAAAATGTATTATACTTGCTGTCTTGAGTCACCAAGTTCAATAATTTTCTTAATAAAAAATAAAACAAAATAAAATCCAAGGGAAATATATTAATAAGATACAATTCCAAATTGTTTTTCCACTCACTTATTACCTTTCATATCTTTACATTTAACATAGAACTAGAAAAAAAATAAAAAACTCCACCACCGATTCCCAACAACCATGGGACAGTTGTTTGTAACGGATGGAATTTTATAGATGACAATTGAAATAAAACTGTGAGTTTGTGACCCTGCTGGTAGATGCATGAAAAAACATGTATATTTAGGTTGAGTTTCTACAATATACACCAGACTAATCCCTACAACTAGATGGCATGTGCATTTGGCCAAACAGGATAGGAAAATTAGCAAATGAGCTCCACATCTTAAACACATTATTTTATAAACTTGCTTGAAATCATGCTTTTGATAATTATCATCTTGACCAAAATCACCGTCAGGCTAGCCCATTCAAAAACAAATTGTTATCACCTTTTGCCAATTAATTCTATTTTTTATACAAGAGTAAGAATATGTAACTGCTATTGAGGTGGTTGTTAAGGGTTTCCAGTACCATTACAGCTCATAGGTTGTAAGTGTTTTTAAATTTTTATATTGGAAACATGGTCAAAGCAGGTACACTGTCTTGAATTTCTCAACTGATCACATATTGGATTACCCGTTTCAAAATTAGCAGCAATAACTGTAAAGGATTTGGATAGTGTCAATCCCTCTGAAGAGAAAATAATGTACAGGATTACTCAGCTACAGTAATGTATTTGTAGCAGCAGCAAACATTTCAAACATATGCTATTTTTTCCAAGGGAAAGTTGGCTACACAGACTATGGCAAACAAATGAAGCAGCAGCAACAATGTTTGTGGATCTTGAGTCTCTGCTGATTTCAATTCCCTGAGAGAATCACAGCATAGAACTTCTCTCTGTCCAGGCTACTTATAGGAGCCTGGCTGTTCTACTAGGTTCTGCCACTGCTGCTATTTCCTGTTTGTTATGACAACTCTGCAAAATTGAACTACTAGTGTATTCATGAAATGTTTGCTAATGGAACAAGCTGCCTCTGCTAAACTGTGTAAAGTAATTCTGCTATCCAGACAACACAGATGGGAGTTGCTCCAATGAACCTTTTTAAACAGGGCCACCACCACTAAACCCAATGCTTCCATCCTTTTTTTTTTAACTTGGGTGGGAGGAGGGCTACAAAGGATGTTAAAGCTTTTAACAGTCATCAGCAAATATTGATATTTGGAAAAAACAAAGTTTTAGTTTGAAGAGATATCAGCTGTGGGCTCTCCTTGGGGTGTAATATCACTCAAGCATTTGGTGTATGCTGCATGGAAGGACCCTGAGAATGCCAAGCTAACTGCAAAAAGACAGGTATTTTCTGGTCCTGCATATATCAGTGAATATAAAGTTTTTTTTTTTTTTTTTTTTATATATTCTTGTATATCTCTTTAATGGTTGGGGCAAGTTTTTGGCAATCCACTTTATTTTTTTTTTTATTAACTTGAGTATTTCTTATATACATTTCGAGTGTTATTCCCTTTCCCGGTTTCCGGGCAAACATCCCCCTCCCCCCTCCCCTTCCTTATGGGTGTTCCCCTCCCAACCCTCCCACCATTGCCGCCCTCCCCCCATAGACTAGTTCACTGGGGGTTCAGTCTTAGCAGGACCCAGGGCTTCCCCTTCCACTGGTGCTCTTACTAGGATATTCATTGCTACCTATGGGGTCAGAGTCCAGGGTCAGTCCATGTATAGTCTTTAGGTAGTGGCTTAGTCCCTGGAAGCTCTGGTTGCTTGGCATTGTTGTACTTTTGGGGTCTCGAGCCCCTTCAAGCTCTTCCAGTTCTTTCTCTGATTCCTTCAATAGGGGACCTATTCTCAGTTCAGTGGTTTGCTGCTGGCATTCGCCTCTGTATTTGCTGTATTCTGGCTGTGTCTCTCAGGAGCGATCTACATCCGGCTCCTGTCGGTCTGCACTTCTTTGCTTCATCCATCTAGTCCAATTGGGTGGCTGTATATGTATGGGCCAAATGTGGGACAGGCTCTGAATGGGTGTTCCTTCAGTCTCTGTTTTAATCTTTGCCTCTCCCTTCCCTGCCAAGGGTATTCTTTTTCCTCATTTAAAGAAGGAGTGAAGCATTCACATTTTGATCATCCGTCTTGAGTTTCGTTTGTTCTAGGGATCTAGGGTAATTCAAGCATTTGGGCTAATAGCCACTTATCAATGAGTGCATACCATGTATGTCTTTCTGTGGTTGGGTTAGTTCACTCAGGATGATATTTTCCAGTTCCAACCATTTGCCTACGAATTTCATAAACTCGTTGTTTTTGATAGCTGAGTAGTATTCCATTGTGTAGATGTACCACATTTTCTGTATCCATTCCTCTGTTGAAGGGATTTCCATTTTCTGGCTATTATAAATAAGGCTGCGATGAACATAGTGGAGCACGTGTCTCTTTTATATGTTGAGGGATCTTTTGGGTATATGCCCAAGAGAGGTATAGCTGGATCCTCAGGCAGTTCAATGTCCAATTTTCTGAGGAACCTCCAGACTGATTTCCAGAATGGTTTTACCAGTCTGCAATCCCACCAACAATGGAGGAGTGTTCCTCTTTCTCCACAACCTCGCCAGCATCTGCTGTCACCTGAGTTTTTGATCTTAGCCAATCGCACTGGTGTGAGGTGAAATCTCAGGGTTGTTTTGATTTGCATTTCCCTTATGACTAAAGATGTTGAACATTTCTTTAGGTGTTTCTCAGCCATTCGGCATTCCTCAGCTGTGAATTCTTTGTTTAGCTCTGAACCCCATTTTTTAATAGGGTTATTTGTTTCCCTGCGGTCTAACTTCTTGAGTTCTTTGTATATTTTGGATATAAGGCCTCTATCTGTTGTAGGGTTGGTAAAGATCTTTTCCCAATCTGTTGGTTGCCGTTTTGTCCTAACCACAGTGTCCTTTGCCTTACAGAAGCTTTGCAGTTTTATGAGATCCCATTTGTCAATTCTTGATCTTAGAGCATAAGCCATTGGTGTTTTGTTCAGGAAATTTTTTCCAGTGCCCATGTGTTCCAGATGCTTCCCTAGTTTTTCTTCTATTAGTTTGAGTGTGTCTGGTTTGATGTGGAGGTCCTTGATCCACTTCGACTTAAGCTTTGTACAGGGTGATAAGCATGGATCGATCTGCATTCTTCTACATGTTGCCCTCCAGTTGAACCAGCACCATTTGCTGAAAATGCTATCTTTTTTCCATTGGATGGTTTTGGCTCCTTTGTCAAAAATCAAGTGACCATAGGTGTGTGGGTTCATTTCTGGGTCTTCAATTCTATTCCATTGGTCTATCTGTCTGTCTCTGTACCAATACCATGCAGTTTTTATCACTATTGCTCTGTAATACTGCTTGAGTTCAGGGATAGTGATTCCCCCTGAAGTCCTTTTATTGTTGAGGATAGCTTTAGCTATCCTGGGTTTTTTGTTATTCCAGATGAATTTGCAAATTGTTCTGTCTAACTCTTTGAAGAATTGGATTGGTATTTTGATGGGGATTGCATTGAATCTGTAGATTGCTTTTGGTAAAATGGCCATTTTTACTATATTAATCCTGCCAATCCATGAGCATGGGAGATCTTTCCATCTTCTGAGGTCTTCTTCAATTTCTTTCTTCAGTGACTTGAAGTTCTTATTGTACAGATCTTTTACTTGCTTGGTTAAAGTCACACCTAGGTACTTTATATTATTTGGGTCTATTATGAAGGGTGTCGTTTCCCTAATTTCTTTCTCGGCTTGTTTCTCTTTTGTATAGAGGAAGGCAACTGATTTATTTGAGTTAATTTTATACCCAGCCACTTTGCTGAAGTTGTTTATCAGCTTTAGTAGTTCTCTGGTGGAACTTGAGACATTAAAAAACGAATTTTGCTTTCTTTTTCCAGAAGCCAATAGCAATGTACATGAAGAGAGTACATCAGTAGTGAGAAAGATAATTGCTGCACTTCTTCAATAATCATTTCCTTAGGTAAGTGAAATTTTATCCAGGTGTTTCAGAAATAATCTAACTATTGTCATTTCCGTCAGTATATGTAGAAGGAACCATGATATAAACAAATGGAATTCACTGCTAGAGTAAAATCTCATTTAAGTAAATCCATATCTGTAAACTCAAGGAACTTTTCCAAGCAATTCCAATTGACATCTTTACACAAATTATTTTTATAATAAATGTAGTAAACAAAATACACCCATACATACAGTAATATCTTTGGAGTTAAGTTCACATCTTATTAATTAATCTATTATTACTTTGGAAGTAATAAAAGAGAATATGGATTGTGTTTGGTAGCAGGCCACAATCCAAAGCATCAATCCCTTTATGGTAATCTAATAGATATGAATTTCATTTCTTCCAAGAATGTTTAAACAAGATTCTCTCCTTTTAGTATTCCCAGTCTCTTGATTTCTTTTTGGATATCACAGATCCCATAATGCTTTGGTTAAAAATGTTCACTACGGCATGATAATAAACTTAGTCTTAGAAATTCTCTGTTAGTTGCTATCTCTGAATAAGGAAGTTTGAATCAGATAAACTAACTTGACTCCACGGAGATGTCATACTTCTCTAACTAGCATTTGCACAATTTTGCCCATAATACTGTGTCTTAGCCAGAGTTTCCATTACTTTTATGAAATACCATGACCAAGGAGGAAAAAAAGCAAGTTGGGGAAGAAAGTGTTTATTATAGTTTATATTTTCTCTTTTAAAATTTTATTTAATTATATTTTAGAGTTCAGATTTCATTCCTCTCAAAGCTCATATTATGTTTAAAATCCCATACCTTCTCCCCGCATTCCCAACTGAATGAAGCTGTCTCCCACTCCACCCTCAGTCTATCAGACCTCTCCACTACCTGGGAACTCAAGTGTCTTGAGTGTTAAGTGCATCTTCTCTTGTTGTGTCCAGAACCAGCACTCCAATCTTAGAGGCCTCATATTAGCTGGTGCATGATGCCGCATTGATGGCTCAGTGTCTGAAAAATCACTGAGGTCCAGGTTAGTTAACACTGCTGGTCCTCCAACAGGGTTGCTCCCCTACTCAGCTTCCCCCAGCTTTTCCCCCATTCAACCACAGGGCTTAGCAGCTTCTGTTCATTGGCTGAGTGTAAATGTCTGCATCTGACTCTTTCAGCTGCTTGTTTTTTCTTTGGTAATGCAGTCATGTCAGGTCCGTTTTGTGAACATGACAAAGCATGAGTAATAGTGTCAGGCCTTGGGGGCCTCTACTTAATCTGGTTCCCAGATATCGCGGGTCACTGGAATTCCTTTTACTCAGGCTCCTCTCTGGTTTTGTCCCTTAAGTTCTTTCAGACAGCAACAAATATGGGTCAGAGTTTTGATTTGTGGATGGCAACCTTATCCCTCACTTGATGCTCTCTCTTCCTCATGGAGTTAGTCTCTACAAGTTCCCTCTACCTACTTCTGGACATTTCACTGAGTCCTGATAGTCTCTTACATCTCAGGTCTCTGGAATATTCTAGAGCCACCCCCACCTCCATCCTTTTAGTTCATGAGGTTGACTCTTTCCATTCATTCTGCTTGCACTCAGGACTTCAGTTAAACTCCCCACCAACACTTGAACATGTTCCCCTCTCCCTTACTGACTCCTTTCTCACCCAGGCCCCTCACTCTTCCCTCCTGAGGTTCATTTCTTCTCCCTTTCAAGTGAGATTGAGATTCCTCTTTGGCAGTTAAGTTGGTTAAAATTTTATTTTTCCTTTTATAAAAATGGGATATTTTGTTTAATTTCAAATATTATTCACTTTTCTAGTTTTCCAGTCATAAGACTCCTATCCTTTCCCCAACCAGTTCTTCTATAAAGGTGTTCCCCTCACCAACCACTCACTTTCCCAGCACCCGTGACATTCCCCTACACTGGGGGTTCCAGCTTTGGTAGGCCTAAGAGCTTCTCCTTCCATTGATATCCAACAAAGCCATCCTCTACCACATATACATTTTAAGCCATAGTTTTGTCCATTTACAGTCTTTGAATATTGGTTTGGTACCAGAAAGCTATGGGTCGTTGGCATTGTTGTTATGGGCTTGAAAGCGATTCAGTCCTTGTAATCCTTTCTCCAAATTTACAAAAAAGAGGTTTGTTTGCATTCCACTGGTGTGCCAATAACCTTCACATCTGTAATTGGCATGGTCTACCTGGGTCTCTCAGAAAAGATCTATATCCATTTCCTGGCAGCATGCACTTCTTAGCGTCATCAATCTTATGTAGTTTTGTGGCAGATCTATCTATCCATCTATCTATCTATCTATCTATCTATCTATCTATCTATCTATCTATCTATCATCTATCTATCTACCTCTATATCTGTCTCTTGTTATCTATATCTATATCTTTATGTATATCTGTATCTATATTTATATTTATATATCTTTATCTATATTTATATTTATATATCTTTATCTATATCTATATCTATCTATCTATCTATATATATATATATCTAAATATATCTATATCTATCTAAATATATATATATCTATATCTATCTATCTAAATATATGTATGTATATATATATATATGTGTATATATATATGTATATGTATTTATGTATATATTTGGTCGCTCCTACAGCTATGTGGTTTGGTGGAATTTTAGGATGGATTCTGTAGAACTAGGTCAAAAATGTAGAAATGCCAATCAAACTCCTTCCTGTTATTATGGACCTATAGAAATTGAGGTTTCTCTGGACATCAAGCCATTCCTCTTCCTGTACATCCTTCTGAGTCTTGTGTTTAACCTGAGAAAGAATGGTGGTAAAATCTCCTAAACCCTTTAGTCTGGCCCTGGGAACACAGGAAGGTACATGTTATAGAACTGATATCTAATAGGAGTAGAGATCTGCCTTCTATAGTACATGATGTCCTGTGCTTTACTGATGTCTCATAGTTTTTGGATAAAATAAGGATTTGGGAGTATTATTTGAAGTAGGAACACAATATTGACAGTTATATTCACTCTATAACTGGTCACGCTTTGTTGCTAATTTATTGCAAAAAATGGAATTGCAAAACAGAATTATTGAGTATACATTCAGGAATATATATATATATATATATATATATTTGGTGTCTCCTACAACTATGTGTATATATATATATATATATATATATATATATATGTATATATAAATTCTCCTATAAAGGAAAGTACAATACGAAAATAAAATACAATGCTCAATCAATTAAAGGTCTGTAGGGAAAATAATGGCCTTTGGGAAACAGAGAAATCCTAGGAAATTGAGCATATGTCACAGGAATAGACCTGGAAATAGAATTCTTATCCAGAATAAACTCCTCCACCCCATGTTCCTAGATCATTTCTACCCATGCCATGTGCCTGACTAACTTTCTCCATTCAAAGCATGAAAACACTAATGTAGGAAAAAGAAGTCTGTAGCTTTAAAGAGATAGAGTACATAAAACATTTCCCTGTGTCATAGGAGACACTTCTGGAAAACACACTCTCAAAACTGATCACTGTTAGGAAAGCTGTTTAGCAGGTAGGCCATCGCAGTTCTCTGTGACATCATCATTAATCCCTCCCTCCAAAATCTCTTGTAACCAGGAGATCCCTATCTTCTTCTGTGATGTCACAAGTGTTGTTGTGTCTGCAACTGCCTCTCAGATATTCCTTCAGTACATCTAGGATTTACTAGTTGGCCTCTAATTCAGAGTAAACAGCCTTTTGGGAGGGAGAACAAAGAGGATGAAAAGATCTGATATGGGAAGAACAAAGGAAGCTGGCCTTCGTCTTGGTATAAAAAAAGAAAAGAAATAAGTGGTCCTTGGAACAGCTCAGTGAGTACTTGGTAGGGATTTAGTGGGATTGACAAAGAGACTGCCTTGATCTGAGCCTCCCACCTATGGGAATCAGGAGTTGGGAGCCTCTCAGAAGCATCTGGACTTGCCTGTTTTTATTGTTCCTGGAAGTCAGAGAGTTTATATCATTAATTTCTTTATTCAATAGGCCAAGTGTTGTGAAGGGCACAGTTGTTTTCCTGACAGCTCATGGCCTTTACTCTTTTTGACAAGAAGAAAAAAGTCCTAAGGAAAAAGGGAGAGACAGATATAGTGTCTCTAGCTCAGAATAAACACTCCATGTTTGCATATCTATAGTGCAGTCTGAGAAGCAGCATTGCTATTAGGTGACACTTCATCATCTCAGTCTTTCCACTAATATTTCCACTGACCACCACTTTACTTTTCTGAGTCAATAGGTATGATTAGCTGTCAGATTTTTCTTCTTTTATTTCTTTCATTTTTTTTTTGTTTTTTAGCACTTTTATTGCTTTTTTTAACTTGATATTTCTATATTTACATTTAATGTTATTTCATTTCCCATTTTCCTACCCAAAAGGTTCCTACCTGTATCCTTCCCCTTTCTTCTCTAACCCCCACCCCCAACTGTGCCTTCACATTCCCTTGAACTTGGAGACAAACCTAGAGAGGACCAAAAGCTTTGGCTTCCATTCATGATGAACAAGGTCATCCTCTGCCACATGCAGTTTGATCCAAAGGTCTGTCCGTGTACATTCACTGAATATTGGTCTAGTATCAGAAAGCTCTGGTTCATTGACATTGTTGTTCTTACGGGATTTTAAGCTCCTTCACCTCTTCTAATCCTTTCTCAAAATCTGCCAGCAAGAAGTCTGTTTCAGTTCACTGGTTTGCTCTAGCATTCACTTCTGTAGTTGACATGATCTACCTGTGTCTCTCAGGAAATATCTATATCCAGTTGCTGGCAGATTGCACTTTTTAGCGACATCAATCTTATCTAGTTTTGGTGGCTGATATATATATATATATATATATATATATATATATATATATATATATATATATCCTGAATATACATATATTCTCCTTTAGGTGGCTCCTAGAACTATGTGTTTGGGTGGAGGCAACATGGATTCTGAGCAACTAGGTCAAGAATATAGAGTTCAGAAATGACAGTGCCAAATAATCTCCCTCCTGTTCTTATGAACCAATTGAAGTTGAGGTTTCACTTGCTCTCAAGCCATTCTTCTTTCTGCCCATCCTCCAGTATCTTATGTTTGGCCTTCAGAGAAATAATGGTAAAATATATGACCCTCAAATCTAGCAATGGGAACACAAAAAGGCAGATCATGTAGTACTGATATCAAAAGTACTAGAAACTGAATTCCATAGTTCTTTTGTCCTTTGCTTTTTTGAAAATTAAATTGGACACAGAAGTTTTGAGTACACATACAGGAATATTAATAAAGTATCTTATCATTGAATGTACAATGAGAAAGTGAAATACAATATTCATTCAATTAAGGTCTGTAGGCAAAATACTGGCCTTTGGGAAATAGAGAAATCCTGGGATATGAACTGTGTATCACAGGAATGAACCTGGGAAACAAAAATTATCTAAAAGAATCTCCTCCACTCTATATTCCTAATTTGTTTCAAGCCGTGCTAAGCCCCTGACTAACTTTGTCCATTCAGAATATGTAACCTCTAATGAACCAAAGAGAAATCTCTAGCTTTAAAGAGATGGAGTATGTAAAGGTTTCCACTGTTAGACAGGAGAAACTCCTGGAAATTGCACTCCAAATCTTTTCAATGTAAGGAAAGCTGTTTAGCAGGTAGGCCATGGCAGTTCTCAGTGACATCATCATTAGGACTCCCAGAAAAATCTCTTGTATCCTGGAGAGACCTCGCTTCTTCTGTGTTGTCACAATTGTTGTACTGACTGCAACTGCCTATCAGATATTCCTTCAGTACCTTTGGGTCTTCAAATTGGCATCTAATGCATTGTAAATAGCCATTTGGGAGGGAAAATATAGACGATGAAGTGATCAGACATGGGGTGTAGAAGGTGACCTTCTGTCTAGGTATAAAAAGAAGAAACACGTGGTCAATGGGAAAGATCCTTGAGTCTTGGGTAGGTGTTGAGTAGGTTCACTGAAGATATAGCCTTGATCTGAGCCTTCCACATATGGGAATAATGAGCTGGGAGCCCCTCAGAAGCATCTGGACTTCCCTGCTTGTTATTTTTCTTGGTAGTCAGTTAGTTTATATAATACATTTCTTTATCCCAAAAGCCAGGTTTTGGGAGGGGCACTCTAGTTTTTCCTGAGAGCTCATAGCTTTTATCCTTTTGTCAAAAAGGAAAAGGTCCTAACAGAAAAGGTAAGGCAAGTATTTTGTCTTCTGCACAGAGTAAATTCCTCCATGCATTGTATTCTAATAATGCAGTTTGTGTCTGGCACTGATATCTGGAAGGGAGAAGTGCTTCTAGATGAGACTTCATCATATAAGTCTTTCAACTAGTAATACTCTGACTACCATTCCCTGACAGTGACCCCTTAAAATTCTGAGTCAATAGGTGTGAATAGCTGGCAGATTTCTTTTCTTTTATGTCTTTCATTTTTTTAAATTTTTAACTAATTTTATTGCTTTTTTAATTGGATATATCTAAATTTTCATTTAAAATATTTCCATTCCCAGTTTTCTGACTGAAAGATCCCTTACAGGTCCTCCTACACTTCTCTTATAACCACCCTTACTGCCCCTGGATATTCCCTTGAACTGGGAGTCAAAGCTAGGCAGAACCACGGGTTCTCCTTCCATTATCACCCAACAAGGCCATCCTCTGCAACATATGCAGTAAGAGTCATAGGATTGTTCATGTACATTCTTTGAATATTGGTCTACTACCAGAAAGCTCTGTTTCATTGGCATTGTTGTTCTTATGGGTTTGAAAGCACCTTCAACTCTTCTAAATCTTTCTCAAAATCTACCAACAAGAAGTTCGTTTTCAGTTCACTGGTTTGCCACTAGGGTTCATGTTGTGGTTCTCCCTGCAGTTATCTGTGTTTGATGCTAATTCAACTGCCCCAAAGTCAGGTGCATAGTCCTGTACTCAGAACTCAGGTTACTTCACAAGAACTACCTCCCCATTGAATGTGTAAAGTATAAGTGAGTGGCAGGAACAGGATAGAAGGAGGGTTAATTTGTGAGGAGAAGGAAGAATGGTCAGTAGAGATGTTTGAAGGAAGAGGAGGAAACTAGAGGAAAAAGGAGGATTGTAATATCACAGAGTGAGAAGCCATGGCAGGTGAATTTAAGATTCTGCTCTGTGTATTTACAAGTCGTTTTTCATATTCAGAAGGGATGGATAGTACCCTACGTGGTGTGTTTAAGTGGGCAATTATATCTAATCAACTAAATAAAAGATTATTGTGCTGTGTGTTTTTTATGTGAGGGTTTGAGTATGGGAGAGTGTATGACGGCATGAAACACTGTGGAGCTGAGGAGTGGGAAGGTGTTTATGCCAAGATATCTAGCAGAGAATTTCAGACACTTCGGTGCCAGAGTTAGCAGGATAAAACAAAAATTTACTTTTTTTTATAGTTTTACAAGAATACAGTCACTTCCGTATATAATATGCTCTAGCTGTGTTTCTGAGGAAAAATCTATATTTGGTTCCTGGCAGAAAGCACTTCTTAGCTTCATCAATCTTATCCAGTTTTGGTGATATTTATGTAGGTGGTTCCTTCTGCTGCTTGGGTAGGGGGAATTTTCATATGGATTCTTTGTAACTAAGTCAAGAATGTAGAATCCACAAAGGACAATGCCAAATAGATTCCCTCCTGTTCTTATGAACCTATTGAATTTGAGGTTTCACTGGACCTCAAGCCATTCCTCTCACAGTCCTTCCTCTTCTATCTTATTATTCCTCAAGAAAGAATCATGGTAAAACATCCACAACCCTCTAGTCTGGCCATGGGAAAACAGTGAGGTAGATAATACAGAACAGATATCAAATGGGACTAGAGAACCTAATTCTATAGTCCATGTTGGCCTTCGCTTTACTGATATCTGGTAATTTTGGGATAAAATAAGGACTTGGGAGTTTAACATTTTAAGTAGCTACACAACATTTACACTGTTATACTCATTCTATAACTGGGCCACCATTCTTGCCAAAATCTTTGCAGAAAATGGAATTGGAAAACAATTTTTGAGTACACATTCAGCAATATTTATTAAGTCCCATATCGATAAATGTACATTAAGAAAGTGAAATACAATATTCATTCAATTGAAGGTCTGTAGGGAAAATACTGGCCTTTGGGAAATAGAGAAAACCTACAAAATTGTACTGTATTTCAAAGATTGTACCTGGGAATAAAGTTAATATCCAGAAGAATTTCCTCCACTCTATGTTACAAAATCTTTTCTACCCATTCCAAGCCCTTGACTAACTTTTTCCAGTGGAGCATGTATCCACTAATAAAGCAAAGAGAAATGTCTAGCTTTAGAGAGATGGAGTACATAAAGATTTCCACTGAATCTCAGGAGACATAACAGGAAAGGGCACCCTCAAATCTGATCAATGTAAGGAAAGCTGTTTAGCAGATAGGCCAAGGCAGTTGTCAGAGACATCATCATTAGGCCCTGCCTGAAAAATCTCTTGTAACCTGGAGAGCTTTATCTTCTTCTTTGATGTCTCTAGTGTTGTCAAGTCTGCATCTGCCTCTCTGGTATTCCTTCAGTACCTTTAGGGTTTAGTAATTGGCATCTAATTCAAAGTAAACAGCCATCTGGGAGTTAGGACAAAGATGATGAAGAGATCAGAAATGGGGAGAAGAAAGCTGCCCTTCTGTCTTGGTCAAAAAAAAAAGGAAGAAATATGTGTGCTTGGGAAAGCCCAGTGATGCCTTGGTAGGTTTTGAGTGGTATTCTTTAACAGATAGCATCGATCTGAGCCTCCCACATATGGGAATCAGGAACTGGGGTCCCCTCAGAAGCATCCGGACTTCTCTGTTCTTATGGTTCCTGGAATTCAGAGAGTTTATATCATTCATTTCTTTATTGCAAAAGCCAAGTGATGGGAATGACACTGTTGTTTTCCTGAGAGCGAATGACCTTTATTCTTCTTCACAAGAAGAAAAAGGACCTAAGGAAGAAAGGAAGGAAAAGTATTGTGTCTCTTGCTCAGAGTAAACTCCTCCATGCTTTATATATCTTTTGTGCAGTTGGTGTCTGACACTAATACCTGGGAGGGAGAAGGGCTTCTAGTGGAGACTTCACCATCTCACTCTTTCCACTATTATATCATTTATTTCTCATATTTTTTATTTTTTACAAATTTTTAATTGTTTTTAAACATTTAAATTTCTATATTTACATTTAAAATACTATATCCAGTAAGAGTTTCCACGAATATGATCCCTAACTGGTTCCCCTCCACTTCTCCTAAAAACCACCTTACTCTCCCTTCACATTTCCTTTAACTGCGAGTCAAACCAAGGGAAGACCAAGGCCTTCTATTTCCATTGGTGCCCAACAAGGCCATCCTCTGCTACATATGCAGTTGAAGGCATAGGTCTGTCCAAGTACAGTCTTTGAATATTGGTTTAGTACCAGAAATCTCCTGTTTTTGGCATATTTGTTCTTATGGGGTTCAAAGTTCCTTAAGCTCTTGTTATCCTTTCTCAGAATCTACCAACAAGAGGTCCATTTCAAGTCACTGCTTTGCCACTAGCATTCACTTCTTTATTTGACATGCTCTAGCTGTTTCCCTCAGGACATATCTATATCTGTTTCCTGGCAGAATGCACTTCTTAGCTTCATCACTCTTATCTAGTTTTTGTGGCTGAAATATATATATATATATATATATATATATATATATATATATATATATATATATACACACACACACATATATATTTTTGTTCCCTCCTACAGCTATTTGGTTAGGTGGTTAGGTAGAATTTTAACATGGATTATGTGGAATGAGATCAAGAATTTAGAATTTACAAATGAAAATGTTAAATAGAATCCCTCCTGTACTTATGAAGGTATTGAAGTTGAGCTTTCACTGTTCCTCAAGCCTTTCTTCTCCCTGCACATTCTCCTGTTTCTTATATTTTGCCTTAAGAAAGAATCACGTTAACACATCTACAGCCTTCAGGTCTGGCCATGGGAACACAGCAAGGTAGATTGTGTAGTACCGATATCAAATATGACTAGAGAACAGAAATGTATAGTCCATGTGGACATTTGCTTTATTGATGTCTGGTACTCTTTGGATAAAATAAGGATTTGGGACTTTATCATTTGAAATAGGTACACAGTATTTACACTGTTATACTCACTCTATAGCTGGGCCCATGTCATTGCCAAAATCATTGCAGAAAATGGCATAGTAAAACAGGATTGTTGAGTACACATTCAGGAATATTTATAAAGTCCCCTATCAAGGAATGTACAAATGATAAGTGAAATACAATATTTAATCACCTAAAGGTCTGTAGGGAATATACTGGGCTATACAAGGCAGAGAAAACTAGAAAATTGAACAGTATATCACAGGAATGGACCTGGAATTAAGTCTTCCTCTCCAAGTTCCCAGATCATTTCTACCCATACCAGGACCCTGACTAACTTTCTCCATTCAGAGCACGTAACCACTATGGAAGAAAAGAGTAGTCTCTAGCTTTATAGAGATGGAGTAATAAAGTTTTCCCCTGTGTCACAGGAGACATACCTGGAAACGGCACTCTCGAAACTGCTCAATGTAAAGAAAGCTGTTTAGAGGTAGGCCATGGAAATTCTCAGTTACATCATCATTAGGCCCTCCATGAAAAAATCTCTTGTATCCTGGAGATCCCTACTTTCTCCTTTAATATCATGTTGTCGTGTCTGCAATGCCTCTCGTATATTCCTTCAGTACCTATAGGATTTAGTAATTGGCCTCTAGTTCAGAGCAAACAGCAATTTGGGAGTGAGAACAAAGAGGATGAAAAGCTCGGAGATGGGGAGAAAGAATATGGCCTTCTGTCTTGGTATAAAAAAAAGGAAGAAATATGTTGACCCCGGGAAATATCACTGAGTCTTTGCTAGGAGTTGAATAGGTATGTTGAAGAGATACAATTGATCTGATCCTTCCACACATGGGTTCAGGAGCTCAGAACCTGTCAAAACTAACTGGACTTCCCTGCTTCTAGTGATTCCTTGAACTCTGAGAGTTTATATCATTAATATATTTATCACAAAAGCCAGGTGTTGAGTAGGGCACTGTCCTTTTCCTTAGAGCTCATGCCTTTTATTTTTTTGCCCAAAAGAAAAGGGTCCTAAGGAAGAAGTGAAAGAAAATTATTGTATCCTCAGCTCAGAGTAAACTCCTTGATTATTTGATTACCTATGGTGCAGTTTGTGTCTGATACTGGTATTTGGGTGTGAGACATGTTTATAGTACATCTTATCAGTCTTTCCACTAGGATTACTCTGACTGCCATTGCCTGACTGTGACCCTTTAGATTTCTCATTCAATATGTATGATTAGAAGGCAGTTTTCTTATCTTTAACTTATTTAATATTTATTATTTTTAGCAAGATTTTTTTTGCTTTTTTAATTTGATTTTCCATATTTACATTTCAAATATGTTTGCCTTTCCCAGTTTCCTGTCCATAGGATCCCTAACCAGTCCCCCTACCCTTCTTGTATAATCCCTCTTATTGCTCTTTGAAATTCCCTTGAATTGGTAATAAAACCTAGTTTAGACCAAGGGCATCTCCTTCCATTGGTGCACAACAAAACCATTCTCCACTACATATGAAGTGGGAGCCATAGTTCTATCCATGTACAATCTTTGAATATTTGTATACTACCAGAAAACTCTGGTTCGATGGCATGGTTTTCCTTATAGGATTAAAGGCTCCTTCAGCTGTTGTAACCCTTCACAAAATCTACCAACAACAAATGGGTTTTCAGTTCACTGGTTTGCCACTAACATTCACTTCTGTATTTGACATGCTCTAACTGTGTCTCTCAGGAAAGAGCTATATCCGTTTCTTCTAATCATGCAATTCTAAGATTCATCCATCTTATCTATTTTGGTGGCTAATATATCTATCTATATCTATATCTATATCCATATCTATAATCTGTATATCTATATATCTATATATCTATATATCTATATATCCATATATCTATATAATTATATATCTATATATCTATTATCTGTATATCTGTTTATCTATATATCTACATATCATCCTTATATACAAATATATATATCTATATCATCTATATACACACATTTATATGTACACACACACATATATATATATATGTGTGCATATATATATATATATATATATATATATATATGTAAATTATAGCTACGAAGTTAGATGGAATTTTAACATGGATTCTTGGATACAAGATAAAAGTAGAATCCACAAATGACAGTCCTATATAGACTCTCTCCTGTTCTTATGAACCTAATGAAGCTGAGGTTTCACTGGACCACACTCTATTCCTCATCCTGCACATCCTCCTGAATCTTATGTTTGGCCTGAAGAAAGGATCAGGGTAAAACATCAAAAACCTTCAAGTCTTGTCATGGGAACATAGTAAGGTAGATAATGCAGAACAGATATCAAATGGGACAAGAGAACCAAATTCTATAGTCCATGCTTTCCTTTGCTTTAATGATGTCTGGTAATGTTTGGATAAAATAAGTGTTTGGGAGTTTATCATTTGAAGAAGGTACACAGTATTTACACTCTTATACTCACTCTCTAGCTGTGCCCCCTTTGTTGACAAAGTCATTGCCAATAATTGAATTGAAAAACTGAATTTTTGAGTACACATTCAGGAATATGTATAATGTCCCCTCTCAAGGAATGTAGACATAATAGTTAATAAAATATTTATTCAATTGAAGGTCTGCAGGGAAAATACTTGCTTTGGAGATACAGAGAAAACCTAGGAAATTGAAGTGTATGTCACAGGAATGGACCTGGGAATAAAATTATTATCCAGAAGAATCTCCTCCACTCCATGTTCCTAGATCTTTTCTTCCCATGCCAAGCCCCTAACTTTCTCCATTCAGAGAATGTAACCCCTTAATGAAACAATAGAAGTACTTAGCATTGGAGAGATGTAGTATGTAAAGGTTTCCACTGTGTCACAGGAGACAGTCATGGAAGAGACACCCTCGAAATTGGTCAATGTAAGGAAAGCTGTTTAGCAGGTAGGCCATGGAAGTTCTCACTGACATCATCATTGGGTCCTGCCTGAAATATTCTTGTATCCTGGAGAGCCCTAACTGGTTCTGTGATGTTTCTAGCACTGTACTGACAGCAACTGCCTCTCGAATATTCCTTCAGTACTTCTAGGGTTTACTAATTGGCCTCTAATTTAGAGTAAACAGCCATTTGGGAGGGAGAAGAAAGAGGGTAAAGAGAATAGAGATGGGGAGAAGGAAGCTGGCCTTATGTCTTGGCATAAAAGAAAAGAAAAACTATGTGGTTCTTGTGAAAACACCCTGGGAAGATGGCTTTAGTTCTTTTGTTCTATGGGTTAACCAAGCTCATGGAGAAGTTGCTGAACATCCTAAAGACCTTTGGGCAGATGATAAATATTCTAGATACCCCGTTTTAGATTTTGATGGTCCTGGGGATTCTATTGCTGATGGTAAATGTTTCCCAGGAAGAGTGATAGAACCAGATTGATTTTTTTGATGCTTTAGAGGACATGGAATTTTTCTGATATACTTGGGCTAATGGCACAAGGTCTAAATGATTTTTTTTTCGATGTGGACATTCCATCAGACCTTTGGAAATATAAAAAGTGTTATTGTATTTTGGAGTCTAATTTTCACAATGACAAATTACTTTGAGGACGGAGAACACTTTCTGGAACCCTAGTGAGGGGTGAAGAAATTCCCTGAAACCCTAGGGCAGATTGGTGAACATGCCTTTTTGGTAGAAGGCGGAGGTACTTGAGCATCCTGGGACAATATGGTATATCCAGCATGCCCTTGTAAGGATTGGCAGCTTTCCACAATTCCTTCATCATTTTTGGAAAATTTCAAGACCCTTTGGACAGATGGAGAACGTGTGGGACTCACGTGAGGAATATTGTAGCTTTTGGTGTCTCTTTGGCAGCAGAAGATGGCAAAGGATCCCTTTTGGCAGAAGGGGTAATGTTGAAACTGTCTTCCTTAGAGGAGAAATTTCTCAAGAGTCCATGAGAAGGGTCAAATCTTAACCCTTTGTTTCTAGAAACATATGCCTGTGGTCCATTTTGGTAGAGGGAGAATGTCGACTATTTCTCCCCAGAGTGGACATGTGAAATAAATCTACTTGGGTAGATGGAGATAGTTGTAAAGCATGTTTTTCAGATGCAGTAGATCCTAAGACATCCTTCTCAGATGAGGAAGGTCTTAATGTACTGTGTATATGTTTAGAAATGCTGACTGTGATATCAGAATGGGGGGTAGGTATTAGAACTACCTCAGAAGATGTGACCTCTCCTAGAGCATCATGGACATATGTGAGAGGGCTGAGAGCCTCAAGATCAGATAAGGATGTTTCTAGATATTTTTGTGTAATTGAGGAAGTTCCAAAAAAATTTCTTCTGCTGGAGAAGTGGAAATAGAGTTCCGTGTAGAAGTGGCAGGTTCCAAAGCCTGACTGGTAGGCAAAACAGGGTCCAAGGCCCCTTCATAATATAAGGTAAAATCCAAGGTCTTTGATGTACTTTGCAGATGTTTGGGCCCGCTTGTGGGTATAAAAAAGGACTGGCAACCATTTGTGCATATTTGTAAGAGTGCGTAGCATCTTCTGTATTTGGGGAAGATGGCCTGATCTTGAGGAGATAAGGAAGTTCAAATAGTCCCCTGTGAAACATGCAGAGGTCATATGCATTCTTTTGCACAAATGGAAAAGAAGGAATCAATTTCCTCAGATATCAAGGATGCTACAGCCACTAGTGTTTGCATTTCATGTTCCACCACTCCTGGTTCACATATGGTTTGATCCATAATGTTTTCTACAGATGGAATATGTCCAAGAAAATCTTTTGTATATGTGCACATCAACCAGCCATTTCTAAGTGATGGCTGTGGGTAGAATGCCTTTAGTAGATGTTTCTTGTCCCACCGTCTCTTAATGAGATAGAGTACTACTCAGAGAATCCTGCTTAGTTTTGGAAAATTCTAGCTTCTTTGATGTATCTGTGAAAATTTTGGAGCCTCTCCTTTTGGACAGAATGTCCTAGAGTCCTGTAAGTAGGTATGGAATGTTTTATCTTCATTGCACATTTTATCAATATGGAGTTTGCAAAGCTCATTGACTGTGTGTTGTGATAAACTTGACTCTTTTGGGCCTGATGACAAGGCAGGAGGGTCCTTTTCAGTGATAGGTGATATGTGAATAATTCTCTATTGTATAGGGACATTGGAATCACTGGGGGATATGGTGAGTGTAGTAGATCACAGTTTTTATGTGCAGAAGGCACAAGAGTTCCTTGGGTGGACTAAGAATTTTCTACCACATCATGCGTGGGTGTGGAACTCTCAAGAGCCCCTTCTTAAGCTGGCAATGGTCCTTGAACTTATGGTGTACATGCAGAAAATTTTGTCTCTGTTTGGACTGTTTTCTGTATTATGAGGTTCACTTGGGGATTTATCCCCCTTGGTCCATAAGTGATGATTTAAGCCCATTTTTAATAGTGGAGGACTTTAAAGGTCCTTTTGGTTTAATAGGGAAGTTTTGAAATCCCCTTTGTCAGCAGAATCAGTTTTCAAACTCATTTTACACGAAGCAGTTTGCATAAGTTACTTTGGTGGAGATGGGGGACATCTTTGTCTGTCTTTGTGTGTGAACATAGCTCTCTGCCCTGCTTTGCCAGTTGGTGAAGTTACCAAAGTCTCATATGGAGAGAGGGCATGACTTAATCTATTTGTGGAATATGAGAAATCACTGAGATTTCATTTAAGAGAAGTTATGCAGTCCTCTTTGTCTGATGGGGCCTGTTGTACCTCCCCTTGACCAGAGGGGTCTTCTCCAACACACTTTGGAGGAGAATTGGAAAGACTGGAGACCTGTAGGATAGGGAATGAATATTTGAAACTCCTTTGGAAACTCTGCGGGACAGAGAGATGATCACTCAGGAGAGTGGGGAATACTGAGACTTCAGGTAAGGAGAGACTGCCACTTCTGCCAACCTGAGCCCACATCCCTAGAACAAGAGGAAACTGCATAGTGCCTCTAGACACATGAATATAGGAGCAGTCAAGCTGCAGGAGCCCTGCAGTCCAAACTGCACCTGGATCTGAACTGGTCGAAACAGTATTTTACACTGAAATTTCGTGTGCGGTGGGGAAAACTTAGACCATCAGAGGGTCAGAAACCCCTGACAACTCTGCTCACATTCCTGACTCAAGAAAAAAACATCAAGCTCCATCTGGGACTCCTGTGCATAGGTACCTAGGGGCAGTAGGGGAAGGACATTTCTAGTTGCTGCCCTCATGGAGAGCTGAAGGTCAGCCCAAGTAGTGACTTCAGGCCTGAGACCAGAGGTATAACCAGCTTTTCTGCTCCAAGTGTCCTGCCTGATTGACTCAGGACACTCAAAGTAGAATTTCTATTGGGACCGGGCACTTACAGTTTCTAGTTGTCACCTGAACCTCACAGATCCTGTCCCAGAACTCCCTGCTCCCAGATTCTGTGGGAGAGAGAGCTGGTCACCCAGGAGTGTAGGCTCTTAGCACAGTTTTCATGTGTCTCATAAGTTTGGGTATGTTGTACCTTCGTTTTCATTGAATTGTAAGAAGTATTTAATTTCTTTCTTCATTTTTTTCCTCGTCCAGGTTATCATTGAGTACAGCGTTGTTTAACTTCCAAGTATATGTGTGCATTCTTCCCTTATTGTCATTGAAAACCAGCTTTATCCCGTGGTGGTCTGATAGGATGCATCGGATTATTTCTATCTTTCTGTACCTTTTGATGCCTGTTTTATGACCAATTATGGTCAATTTTGGAGAAAGTGCCATGAGGTGGAGTGAAGAATGTATATCCTTTTGCTTTAGGATAGAATCTTCTATAATTATCTGTTAAGTCCATTTGGTTCATGACTTCTCTTAGTTTGTCTATGTCTCTGTTTAATTTCTGTTTCCGTGTCCTGTCCATTGATGAGAGTGGGGTGTTGAAATCTCCTACTCTTATTGTGTCAATTGCAATGTGTGCTTTGAGATTTAGTAAGGTTTCTTTTATGTATGTAGAGGCCCTTTTATTTGGAGCATAGATATTTATGATTTAGAGTTCATCTTGGTGAATTTTTCCTTTGATGAATATGAGGTGTCCTTCCTTATCTTTTTAGTTGACTTTTGGCTGCAAGTCGATTTTACTTGATGTTAGAAAGAATACTCCGCTTTGCTTCTTCAGATGATTTTCTTGGAAAGTTGTTTTCCAGCCTTTCACTCTCGGTAATGTCTGTCTTTTTCTCTGAGCTGTGTTCCCTGTAGTGCAAAATGCTGGGTCCTCATTCCATATCCAGTTTGCTAATCTGTGTCTTTTTAGGGGGCAATTGTGTTCTTTGATGTTTAGAGATATTTAGGAATAGTGATGGTTGCTTTCTGTTATTTTCAGATTTTGAAGTTAGTTTATGTTTGTGTGCTTCTCTTCTCTGTTTTGTTGCGAATAGTTTAATTTCTTTCTTTATCTATGGTTTTACTTTCCACCATGTGTTGGACTTTGCCATTTATTATCCTTTGTAGGACTGGATATGTGGAACGATAATGTGTAAATTTGGTTTTGTCATGGAATATCTTAGTTTCTCCATCTATGTTAATGGAGAGTTTTTCAGGATAAAGTAACTGGGTTGGCATTTGTGTTCTCTTAGGATCTGTATGGCATCTGTCCAAGATGTTCTAATTTTCATAGTCCTTGGTAAGAAGTCTGGTGTAATTCTGATAGGTTTGTCTTTATCCTAAGGAAGGTCGCCCTCTAGATGCCATGAATTAACCAGTGCATCGAGTTTCTGCATTAACCCCTATGTCCCCTAATTCTGGCCGGTTCTCTTTGCACAGTGCTATCCCTCCATCTTCCCCACCGACCCTCTGCTCCTGTCCTCAGTCGCCCTCACTCACCCACAGAATCTATTCCAGTTTTCCTTTCAAAAAGGTGGATGCTTTCCCCCCTCACGGGCCTTCTCCTTTCCTGTGTCCTCTCGGCATTTGTAGATTTTAGATAGAATACGATTTGCCTCACAGCTGATACCATGCATAGGTAAACGCCCGCCATGTTTGTGTGTCTAGGTCTCAGTTCCCTCTCTGGCTGATTTGTTTTTCTAGTTTCATCTATTTTCTCTTAAGCTTCATGATGTCATGCCCCACCCAATGATGTCATACCCTGCCCCCATGTTGTGATATCCCTGCCACAATAATTTCATGCCCCACCCCATGATGTCATGCCTCAACCCAATGATGTCACACCCCTGTCCCCGTGATGTCATGTCCCCAGCCCCCTCCTTGCCAGAATGTTTGAATCTATTCAACAGGTAACATTCTGAATGCTGCCCTGGCACCACACTCCTCCAGGCAACCACCATTTACAGTCCCTCTTTCTATCCTCTCCCATTCTTCTCTGAGACAGTAGAGGACCCCTCTAGGTTCACCCTCTCCCCTGGCACATCAAGTCTCTGCAGAAATAGATTCATTGTGTCCCACCATCTCCTGAAAACGCAGCCCGGGTAGGAGAACAAAATCCACAGAGAGGCGTAGGGTTTAGTGACCCCACGTGAAGCCCGTTAAGCTCCTCTGCTTCTCTAGCCCTTCCCTCAGCTCTCCAGTGGAACTCACTGAGCTCCATCCAATGTTTGGCCGTGCGTCTGTGCAGCTGTTTCAGTCGGCTGCTCCATTGAGCCTTCCAGAGGAAAATAATGCTACCCTCCCGTCTGCAAACACAAGAAAGGACCATTAATAATGTCAGAGTTTGCCGTCGGCCCATAGGATAAGTCTCACATCCGGCCACTTATCCTTTGACCATTCCCTCATTTCCTCTTCCATCTCTGTCCCTGTATCTCTTACAGAGGGGGCAATTTCTGGGTCAAAATTTTGGGGGTGGTTTGTGTCCTTAACCTTCCACCATAGGTCCTCCGTGGCTACGGAAAGTGACCATTTCAGTATCTGTATCCCCATTGCAACGAGTATCAGCTAAAGTCACCCTCATCGATGCCAGGGTAGCCTCACCCATCCCAGATTGCAGGCAAATCATAGAGATAGCGCCCACCCTGGACAGTCACTGATTTCAGTTTATTCTCTTGGCTCTCTGTCCCTTTTGCACGCCTCTCCCAAGAAATGATTCTCAAACCCCATATCCCTTCCCATTCCCTCAGACACCCAATCCTTTCCTTCCATCTGCCTCCTCTCATTATTTTATTCCTCCTTCTGAGTGAAATCAAAGCATTTTTCTTGGATCTTTCTTCATGTTTAGCCTCTTTGGTTCTGTAGATCGCAGCGTGTGAATTCTGTACTTTATGGCTAATACCCTCTTTTAATCACTTAAATTTAATCATGTACATGTTATTTTGGGTCTCAGTTACCTCATTCAGAACAATACTTTCCCATTCCATCTACTTGACCGCATCTTCACAATGTCCTTATTTTTCATAGCTGCGTAGTATTCCATAGTGTAAATGAACCACATATTCTGTAGCCATTCTTTCATTGAGGGGCATCTCGGTTATTTCTATTTTCTACTCATTATGAAGAATGAAGCTAGGAACATGATGGAGCACGTGACTTTGCGGTATGGCAGATGTCTTTTCAGACATAAGGCAAGGAGTAGTACAGCTAGGTCTATAGGAAGAATATTCCTCGTTTTTTCAGAATCCACTGAATAGATATGCAATGTCATTATTCAGTTTTGTTCTTCCCCGGCAAACGGTATTTGTATCCTTATATTTATCAGCTCCCTCAAAGGAGGTTGCCTCTAACTAGACCTCTATCATGTATTAAGGAGATCGCATATGAACTTTCTGTCTATTTTAATTGTTCAGTAAATGCTAGAGCCTATGACAGGGAGTCAGAGAGGTAATTTGATAATGGAGGGTGGAGGATGGGGTTTGGTAGAGAGTCAGAATAGGGTAAGAGAGGTATAGTATTATTACTATATAATAATTTAATATACTAACATAATATATAAATATTAATTATATTGAATCATAATATTAATATTTAATAATTTAATATATTAATGTACTATATCTTTATTTATTATTTATTATAATAATATAATTCAATATATTAATATACTAGAGTAATATTTATCATATATTATCATAACGTTGATATATAACAATTTAATATGTTAATATAGTATATTAATATTACTTATATTATTATAATGTTAGTATATAATAATTTAATATATTAATTTATTATATAATATTTTATATATGTATATACACACACACACATATAAATATACTGCATGGTATGCAACATCCACAAAGTTAACTCCAAGTGAGCTCGCATGTTAATGGGAAATCCTGAGGGTAGAATATTTTTTTTTCAGTTTTGTTTGCTTATATGGTGGATCACTTTGATGGGTTTTCCTAGATTGATCAACTCCCACATCCTTAAGAGGAAGCCTACATGATGGCACTTGAATGGTGGTTTTGATATGCCCTCGGATATTATTTTGGAGCATTTTACCTAGTATTTTTTCCATCAATGTTCGTAAGGGAAATTCGTCTGAAATTCTTCCTTTGTTGAGTCGTTTGTGATTTAGGTGTCAGTGTGACAGTGGTGACATGGAATCAGTTTGGCTATTTTCCTCCTGTTTCTGTTTTTTGGAGTAGGTTGAGAATTCTTTGAAAATCTGGTAGTAGTCTGTACTCAAACAATCTGGCCCTGGGGCTGTTTCAGTGGGGAAACTTAATTTCTGTTTGTGTCTCTTTAGGTGTTATAGAGCTATTTACATAGTTTATCCTACCTGAATTTACCTGTGATCAGTGTAATCAGTCTACACAATCATTCACTTTGTTCAGAGCTTCTAATTTTTGAGACAGCAGGTATTTGAAGTGAGACCTAAAGATTTTGTGACTTTCATCAGTGTCCATTGATACGGCTCCCTGGTTCAATTCTGTTTTTGTTATTTGGATGATTTCTCTCCACCTATTAGATTATCTGTCTGTGTGTTTGTCTGTCAGGTTGATGTTCCAAGGAACCAACTCTTGTTTTTTTTTTTTTTTTGATCTTTGTATTCTCTTTGTTTCTGATGTATCACTTTCACCCCGAGTCTGATCATTTCTTGCTGTCTCCTCCTTTAATATGCATTTGCTTCTTTTTATTTTAGAGATTTAGGGTGTGCTGTGAAGTTGCTAGTGTGTGGTCTCTCCGGTTTCTTTATGAAAGTGCCCTGTGCTGAATATGCAAGTTCCTCTTAGCACTGCTTTCCTTATGTCCCTTAAGTTTGTAGAAGCTGTGCCTTCATTTTCATTAAATTCTAGGAACCCTTTTTGTTTTTCATGTCTTCTCGGTACTGGTAGTTTTTCAGTTGCGAGCTGTTTAATTTCAATGAGTTCATACACTTTTTCTTATTGTTGAAGTCCAGTTTTAATCCGTGGTGATCTGAAAAGATCCAATGGTTAGCACAGTCTTTCTGTATCTGTTCTGGCTTGTTTAGAGTGGGAGGACATGGTCAGTTTATGATAAGGGTCCATGAGGTACTGAAAAGAAAGAGTGTACTTTTGTGTTTGAGTAAACTATTCTGTAGATATCATTGAGGTCAATTTAATTGAACCCCGTGTTAGTTACATCATTTATATTTTTTTTAGTTTCTGTCTCAATGGCCTGTCCTTGGTGAGAGTGGGACATTGATGTTCCCCACTATTAATATTTGAGGTTCGATGTGATATTTAAGCTTCAGGAATATTTCTCTCACCAATGTTGCTGCTTTTGTCTTTGACATATAGACATCCAGAACTGAGATGACATCTTGGTGGATTTTTCTTCTGATGCATATGAATTGTCCTTCCCCATCTCTTTTGATTACTTTTGGTTGAAAGTCTGATTTGCTGGATGTTAGAAAGGCTACATCTTGTTTCTTGTGTACATTTGCTTGGAAAACTTTGCCGATCCCTTAGTCTGAGGTTGTGTCTATCTCGGTTGCTAGATTGTGTTTCTTGAGTGCAAAAGAAGGATGGATCCTGTTTTTAAATCCACTGTATTAGCCTGTGTCCTTTTACTGCTGAGTAGAGGCCATTAATGCTTAAAGGTATTAATGAGAAGTGATATTTAGTTCATTCTATTTTGATGTTACAGGAGCAGTGCTTTTTCTTTGCTTGCATGTTTTTTGGTTTTTGTTTTTTCGATTGGGATGTTTGAGTGTTTTTGTGAGTATTAGATCTGTTCTGTAAGGTGCATGGTTTTTTTGTTTGCATGTTTTTGTTTTTGTTTTTTGGAGAGCTGTAAGAGTATGCATGAGAATATGAGATCCCTTCTGTAGGTTATGCTATGTAATTATTAATATCTAGTGGGAGGCAGGGACGGTTCAATTTCTTAAAATCCATCAATATAATCTACTATATAATGAAACTGAAAGAAAAAAAACACATAATAATCTCATTAGATGCTGAAAAAGCTTGCAAAAATATTCCAACCCCCCTTCATGTTAAAAGCATCAGAGAGATAAGTGATACCAGTCCTATGCAGAAACATAATAGAAGCAATGGAAAGCAAGCCAGTATGAAACATCAACCTAAATGGAAAGAAACATAAAGGAATTCCATTAAAGTTAAGGACAATGTAAGGATGCCCACACTTCCTACTCAGTATAGTATTTGAAATTCTATCCAGGTTAAAAGCATGGTTCAAATTTGGTTCTGAAATGGAGTATGGCCAAGGCCTGTGAAGGAGGAATGACACAGAGCTTTAGAACTCCTGGGGTATGGCCAACTCTTCCACACAGTCCTGTTGGACCTTGGAGAGTCAGGAACCCAACAAGGACTTCATGCAGAGTGTCACTTGATTTTTGCACTCATATCTCTCTTAATCTAAGAAGTGCATGAAAATCCTCATGGAGCTTCACACCACTCAGAGGGCAGCGCCATTTTTATTTGCAATAACAGTGGTCAAGATCTTTTAGGATTTGCCTCTGGGGCAGATCAGTGCTTCCATCATTTCCCGAGGAAATGTAGAATGGTCAGCGAGGACCGCCAACCTTAAAACACATTTGGAAAAGTAAATTTCTTGTGAAGCTGACTAAGATGTTGTCCCTACTGACTCTGAGGTAATAACAAATTTATGTAACAATTTGAGGTTTGGAAAGGCTGGGACCTTTTAAGGTCAGGGATCAAGAACAATGGCGGCACAGGCTAATGGTGTGACTGTCACAAAGGCTGAACTGTTGATGACTGATTTCTGTCCCAGGTTTAGCCTCAGTTCCTGATAGGTTTTAAAAAGGATTGCCAATCACAGATGTGCATTCTGATCATTTAAAGCAGATATGACATTTTTATACAGATATTTAGATTTCTGTTTTTTTAAAGATTCTTGAGTACTGTTAAAGATAAATAATACAATATTTAAACATTTCTCTGTAAATTGAAATTGCTTACTTATGATGTTACGTTGGCCTTGGGAGGAATTTGATTTCTTTAGGTGTACTATGTAATATTTGTTCTAATACAGTATTGGGTATCATTTTTTCAGCACTATGCAAGAGAATAAAACTAGAACATGATCACATTTGTGTAATACAATATTCAATAAATTAATGGTCTATACGGAAAATACTGCCTGTCGGGAAAAAGAGAAAACCTAGAAAATTGAACTGTATGTCACAGGAATAAACCTCGGAATAAAAATATTATCTAGAAGAATCTCCTATACTTTATTTTCCTAAATCATTTCTACCCATGCCAAGCCCCTGACCAACTTTCTCCATTCAGAGTATGTAACCACTATTGAAGATAAGAGAAGTCTCTAGATTTAGAGAGATATAGTATGTAAAGGTTTCCACTGCGTCACAAAAGACTCAGCTAGAAAAGGCACTCTCAAAATTGGTCAATGAAAGCAAAGCTGTTCAGCAGGTAGGATATAGAGGTTCTCAGTGACACCATCATTAGGCCCTCCCTGAAAAATCTCTTGTAACCTTGAGAGCCCTAGCTCCTTCTGTGAGGTCATAAGTGTTGTTGTGACAGCACTTGCTTCTTAGATATTCCTTCAGTACCTCTAGGGCTTACTAATTGGCCTTTAATTCAGAGTAAACAGCCATTTTTGAGGGAGAAAAGGAAGATGAAGAGATCAGAGATGGAAAGAAGGAAGATGCCCTTCTGTCTTGGTGTTAAAAAAGGAAGAAATACGTGGTCCATTGGAGAGCTAAATTAGTCCTGGGTAGGTTTTTAGTGGGTTCCCTGAAGAGACAGCCTTGATCTGAGTCTTCCACATATGGGAATCGGGAGATGGGAGCCTCTCAGGAGCATCTGGACTTCCCTGTTCTTATGGTTCCTGGAAGTCAGAGTGTTTATATCATTCATTTCTTTATTCCACAAGCCAATATTGGGAAGGGCACAGTTGTTTCCTGAGAGCTCGTGACTTTTATTCTTTTTGTCATGAAGATAAAGGTCCTGAGGAAGAAGGGATGAACAAGTATTGTATTTTCAGCTCAGAGTAAACTCCTCCAGGCTTTGGATCCCTATAGTGCTGTTTGTGTCTGACACTGATATCTGGGATAGAGAAGTGCTTCTAGTTGAGATTTCATCATCTCAGTCTTTCACTAGTATGACTCTAACTACCATTTCCTTGCAGTGACCCTTTACATTTCTGAGTCAATAGGTGAGATAAGCTAGCAGTTTCTTTTCTTTTATTTCTTCCATTTTTTTCATTTTTTAGCAAATTTCTTGCTTATTTAATTGGATATTTCTATATTTACATTTCAAATGTTATTTTCTTTCACAGTTTCCTGTCAATAAGACTCCTAACTGGTCCCACTACCCATCTTCTATAACCTCCCTTACTGCACCTTGACATTCTTTGAACTGGGAGTCAAACCTGGGAAGGACCAAGTTCTTCTCCTTCCATTGGTGCACAATAGGGCCATCCTCTGTAACATATGATATTAGAGCCATAGTTCTGTCCATGCACAGAATATTGGTTTAGTACCAGAAATCTCTGTTTCTTTGGAATTGCTTTTAGTATGGAGTTGAAAGCCCCTTCAATTTCTTTGGAGCGATGTCCTTGATGTCCTCCAATGTTTATGTTATTATTATGGTTAGAATTAAGTATGACTATTTTCATGGAAAATCCCCACCCAGCTGCAAAATACTAATACACATCTGGTGGTCAAGAATAATAATAATATTTCAAAGTTTTCCTGCTGACTAATAATATGACAAACCTGTGACATTTCTGATATTATGTCAACATCAGCTGACTCCCTGACCACACCAATACTGTATCTTTGGCCTGAGTAAATGTTTCCTACTTCTCCCCTCCCTCTGTTACCCCTGTTATGGTATAAATTCATCCTTGGAGGAAAATAAAATTTTTGCCTTGATCAGACTCTTATCTTAACGTCCTTCTTTGCGACCCTTGTCCCCAATTCTATTCCAGGCACCCTCAGACCTCTCACTTACAAATGGCTACCAATGTGCAGCTCTTTGAAGATGTTCTTTAGGAGAACGTCTGTCACTGTGAATAGGCTGGTCTGTCTTTTTGTTTGTGGAAGCCTTCACTCCCCCTTGGGGCTTTTGCTCCCACCCCCGTCCCATCCCAGAGCTTTTGCTGAGTGATGGAACAAGCATTCTACAGTCATCTTTTGTGACATGTCTCAGGGAGTCACTCAGGACACAAATAGGGTTAAAATTTTAAAAAAAAATCTTAGATTTTGTAAAAATATTTGTCCATAGTTCCCCCAGGAGGGAACAGTTGATTCAAAAGATAGTACAGAGTTAGTGATTGTTTAATGGATGGGCTAACCCTTTTACTGAAGTCTATCCTCTGTAATGAATAAAAGTTGTGTGGTTTATGGGTAAAAGGTTGGCTCTCCTTGTATGGATGAGCAACCTCATGTATGTGGATTTAAAACCTTATACCCTCATGTTACTGCAGTGTTCACTTTGTCAATCTGTGCTTCGTGATTGTGCTCCAGAAGTGGTCCACTATGGGGTCTTACAACATTTGGTTCATCACAGGGAACTCTGTTCCCTCCAGACCACAATTGGCGAAGAGATCAGAGGTAAGCTCAAGCAAATCTGTGTTTTGTGTTCTGTGTTACTTTCTGTTTTGTCTCTGTGTCATGTCTGGTTTTTGTTTTATGTTGACTTTTTTTGTCTGCCTCTGATGGCTGGAGTGTTTGAGTAACCACTGGAGAGGATTGAGTGTCCACTTGGTAGTCGCTATTGGTCCTTTTAGGGGCTTACGGCTGTGACAGGATGACTTGCTAGTTTTCACAGGCCATAGGCCCTAGAGGGTGCTCTAGGAGGAGAAAGGAATCTAGAGGACCCTCTAGAAACCCATTGCGATGCCCTTGAAGCCCTCCATTGTAGATGTTATTATTATTGTTAGAATTAACAATAGGTTCATGTTAACCTAGTTAACAATTAACTAGGTTTATGGAAAATCCCCAGCCAACTGAAGAAGACTAATACAAATCTGGTGGTCAAGAAAAATAATAATATGATAATGTTGTCCTGCTGATTAATAATACGACAAACCTGTGAACTTTCTGACGTCCTTTCAACATCAGTTCCATAACCAAATGAATCCTGTGTTCTTGCCCTGTGTAAATGTTTCCTAGTTCCCCCCTCCCTCTGTAACCCCTGTAATGGTATAAATTCAGCCTTGGAGAAAAATAAAATCGATGCCTTTTTCAGGCTCTTGTCTTGGCATCCTTCTTGCGTCCTTTGTCCCACATTCTCTTCCAGGTACCTTCAGAACCCTCACTTACACAGCATTTGTAATCCTTTCTCAAAATCTCAACAGATCAGTTGTCAGTAAACTAGTTTGCCACTAGCATTAACTTCTGTATTTGATATGTTTAGCTGTGTCTCCCAGGAAAGATCTATATCCGGTACCTGGAAGCATGTAATTCATAGCTTCATCAATCATATCTAGTTTTGGTGGCATATATATATGGTTAAGTAGAGGTTAAGTAGAATTTTAGCATGGATTCTGAGCAACTAGTTCAAGAATGTAGAATCCACAAATGACAATGCCAAATAAACTCCATCCTGTTCTTATGAACGTATTGAAGTTGAGGTTTAACTGGACCTCAAGCCATTCCTCTCCCTGCCCATCCAAATGAATCTTATGTTTTGTCTGAAGAAAGAACCATGATAAAATATCCAAAAACCTCAAGTCTGTCCCTGGGAAAACCAAAGGTAGATTTATAGTACTTATATCTAATGGGACTACAGATCAGCTTTCTAAAGTCCATGTTGTCCTTTGCTTTACAGATATCTCATAATTTTTGGATTAAATATGCATTTAGAGTTCATCATTTGAAGTAGGCACACAATATTTTCACTGTTCTGTTCACTCTATAGCTGTACCCCCTTTGTTGCCAATATCTGGGAGTAAGAAGTGCTTCTAATTGAGACTTCACCATCTCACTATTTCCAATATTATTTCTCTGACTACCATTCCCTGACATTGACCCATTAGATTTCTCAGTCAACAGCTGTGTTTAGCTGGCAGTTTTCTTTTCATTTATTTCTCATAATTTTTTTTTATTTTTTACAAATTTTAGTTGTTTTTTAATGTATATTTCAATATTTACCTTTATAATATTATTTCCTTTAAGAGTTTCCTCCCATAAGATCACTAACTGGTCCCTCTCCACTTCTTCTATAACCCCCTTACTGTCCCTTCTAATTCTCTTTAACTGTGAATCAAACCAAGGGAGGATCAAGTGGTTCTTCTTCCATTGGTGCCCAACAAGGCCGTTTTCTGCTACATATGCAGGTGGAGACATAGGTCTGTTCACGTTTAGTCTTTCAATATTAGTCTCATACCAGAAAACTTTGATTCATTAGCATTGTTGTTCTTATGGTGTTGAAAGTCCCCTCAGCTCTTGTTAGCCTTTCTCAAAATCTACCAACAAGAGGTCCATTTTCAGTTCACAGATTTGCCAATAGAATACACTTTTGCATTTGACATGCTCTAGCTGTGTCTCTCACAACATGGCTATATCCGTTTTCTGGCAGAATGCACTTCTTAGCTTCATCAATTATAATTGGTGACAGATATATATATATATATATATATATATATATATATATATATATATATATATATATATATATATATACACACTTTTGGTGCCTACAGCTATTTGGTTAGGTGGAATGTTAACATGGATTCTGTGCAACTAGGTCAAGAATGTAGAGTTTACAATGACAATGTTAAATAGACTCTCTCCTTTACTTGAAGTTCAGGTTTCACTGTTCCTCAAGCTTTCTTAACCCTGCCCATCCTCCTGTTTCTTATATTTGGCTTTAAGAAAGAATCATGGTAAAATATCTAAAACCTTCAAGTCTGGCCATGGGAACACAGGAAGGTAGATAGTATGGTACAGATATCAAATGTGACTAGAGAACTGAATTTATATTCAATATGGTCCTTTGTTTTATTGATGTCTGGTAATTTTTGGATAAAATAAGGATTTGTGAGTTGATCATTAGAATTATGTACGCAATATTTCCACTGCTATATTGACTCAATAGACAGGCCAAGTTTGTTGCCGAATTCATTGCAAAAAAAAAGGGAATTGGAAAAATGAAATTTTGAGTACACATGCAGGAATATATATAATGTCCCCTGTCAATGAATGTACAATCAGATAATGCAAAACAATGTTCACTCAATTAAGGGTCTGTAGGGAAAATACTGGCACATGGAAAACTGAGGAAACCTAGGGAATAGAACTGAATGTCACAGGATTGGACCGGGGAATAAAATTATTCGCCAGAAGAATCTCCTTCACTCCTTGTTCCTATTAATTTTCTAACCTTGCCAAGCCCCTGACGAACTTCTCCATTCAGAGCATGTAACCACTAATGAAGCAGAGAGAAGTCCCTAGCTTAGAGAGATGTAGCATGTAAAGGTTTCCACTGTGTCACAGGAAACACTCCAGGAAAGGGCATCTCCAAATCTGGTCAATGTAAGGAAATCTGTTCAGCAGGTAGGCCATGGCAGTTCTCAGTAACATCATCATTAGGCCCTCCCTGAAAAATCTCTTGTAACCTGGAGAGCCCTAGCTTCTTCTGTGATGTCACAAGTGCTGTTGTGACTGCAACTGCCTCTCAGATATTCTTTCAGTACCTCTACGGTTTCCTAATTGGCCTCAAATTCAGAGTAAACAGCCATTTGAGAAGGAGAACAAAGTGAATGAAGAGATAAGAGATGGGCAAAGGAAGCTGGCCTTCTGTCTTGTATAAAGAAAGGAAGGAAGATGTGGTTTATGGGATAGCTCAGTGAGACATGGGTAGGCGTTGAGTGGGATAACTGAAGAGAAAGCCTTTATCTGACCCTTCCACATATGGAAATATGGAGCAGGGAGCCTCTCAGAAGCATCTGGACTTCCCTTGTTGTTATTTTTCTTGAAAGTCAGATAGTTTATATCATTAATTTCCATATCCCAAAAGCCAAGTGTTGGAAAGGGCAAAGTTGTTTTTCTGAGAGCTCATGGCCTTTGTCCTTTTGGGCCAGGAGGAAGAGTTCCTTAGGAAGAAGGGAAAGACAAGAATTGTGTCCTGAGCTCAGAGTAAACTCTTTCATGCTTTGGATTCCTATAGTGCAGTTTGTGTCTGTCACTGATATCTGGAAGAGACAAGTGCTTCTACCTGAGATTTCATCATCTCAGTCTTTCCACTAGTATTACTCTACCATTCCCTGACAATGACACTTTAGATTTCTGAATGAATAGTTCTAATTAGCTGGCAGATTCTCTTCTTTTATTTCTTTCATTTTTTATCATTTTTTAACAAATTATATTGCTCTTTTAATTGGATATTTATATATTTACATTTAAAATATTATTTGTTTTCCGTATTTCTTGCCCATAAGATCCCTAATCGGTCCCACTCTCCTTCTTCTATAGGCTCACTTACTGCGCCTTCACATTCCCGTTAACTGGGATCAAAACTAGGGAGGACCAAGGACTTCTCCTTCCATTGGGAGCCAAACAGGTCATCCTTTGCTACAGATGCAATTGAGTCTGAGGTCTACCCATGTATAGTCTTTGAATATTGGTTTAGTATGTATATATATATATATATATATATATATATATATATATATATAATTATATATATATATAATTTGTTGGTTCCTACAGCTGTGACATCATGTGGAATTTCAATTTGGATTGTGAGCAACTAGGTCAAGAATGTAGAATCCACAAATGACAATGTCAAATAGACTCCCTCCTGTTCTTTGAACCTATGGAAGATGAGGTTTCACTGGTCCTCTAGCCGTTCTTCTCCCTGCTCATCCTCCATTATCTTATGTTTGGCCTTAACAAAGAATCATGGTAAAACATCCAACCCTCAAGTCCTGCACAGGAACACATTAAGGTTGCTATTGTAGTACTGATATCAAATGGGAATAGAGAACTGAATTCTATAGTCCATATGATCCTTTGCAGTATTGATGTCTAGTATCTAGTAATCTTTGGATAAATTAAGGATTTGGGAGTTTATCATTTGAAGTAGGTACACAATGTTTACACTGTTATGCTCACTCTAGAGCTGGGCCCACTTTGTTGCCAAAACCATTGCAGAAAATGGAATTGGAGAACTGAATTTTTGAGTACACATTGAGGAATATTTATAAAGTCCCCAATCAAGGATTGTACAATAAAAAAGTGAAATACATATTCATTCAATTAAAGGTCTGTATGCAAAATAATGGCCTTTGGGAAACAGAGAAGACCTAGAAATTTGAACTGTATGTCACAGTAATAAAACTGGGAATAAAAATATTATCTGGAAGAATCTCCTCCACTCCATGTTCCTAAATCATTTCTACCCATGCCAAGCCCCTGACTAACATTCTCCATTCCGAGCATGTAACAACTAATAAAGCCCAGAGAAGTCTCTAGCTTTAGGGAGATGTAGTAAATGAAGGTTTCCACTGTGTACCAGGAGTCACTCCTGGAAAGGGCACCCTTGAATCTGGTCAGGAAAGTTGTTCAGCAGGTAGGCCATGGCAGCTTTCAGTGACATCAGCATTAGTCCCTCCCTGAATAATCTCTTGTATCCTGCCTCTCAGATATTCTTTCCTTACGTCTAGGATTTCTATAGTGGCCTCTACTTAAGAGTAAACAGCCTTTGGAAAGGAGAACAAAGATGATGAAGAGATCAGAGATGGGGAAAAGTAACCTGGCCTTCTGTCTTGTTATTAAAAAAAGGAAGAAATACGTGGCCCATGGGAAAGCTCAGTGAGTCCTGTGTAGGAGTTGAGTGGAATCGCTGAAGAGATAGCCTAGACCTGAGCCTTCCACATATGGGAATAAAGAGATTGTAGCCTCTCAGAAGCATCTGGACTTCCCTGGTTTTTATGGTTCCTGGAAGTCAGAGAGTTTATATTATTACTTTCTTTATTCCAAAAGACAGGTTTTCATCTTGGCACACTGGTTTTCCTGACAGCTCATGGCTTTTACTCTTTTTGCCCAGAAGAAAAACCTCCTAAGGAAGAAGAGACAGACAAGTATTGTGTCCTCAGCTCAGAGTAAACTCCTCCGTGCTTTGGATACCTATTGTGCAGTTTGTGTCTGACACTGATATCTGGAAGAGAGAAGTGCTTCTAATTCAGACATCATCATCTCAATATTTCGACTAGTATTACTCTGACTGCCATTCCCTGACAGTGACCCATTTGATTTCTGAGTCCATAGATGTGATTAGCTGGAAGTTCTCTTTTCTTTTATTTTTTTCATTTTTTAATATTTAAAAAAAATACATTGCATTTTTATTTGGATATTTCTATATTTACATTTCAAATGTTATTTCCTTTCCCACTTTTCTGTCCATAAGATCCCTAACTGGTCTGCCTTACTGTCCCTTGAACTAACAGTCAAACCTATAGAGGACTAAAGGCTTCTCATTACAATAGTGCCCAAAAAGGCCATCCTCTGCAACATAAGCATTTGGAACCATAGGTTTGTCCACGAATAGTCTTTGATTATTGTTTTAGATCCAGAACATACTGGTTCATTGACATTGTTGTTCTTATGTGGTTGAACTCACCATCAGCTCTTGTAATTCTTTCTCAAAATCTACCATAACTCTGGTGTCAGAAAAGTAATAAGACTGTAGTGTTCCTTCTATTTCTAGTTTGTGGAAGAGTTTGGAGAATATTGGTATTTGGTGTTCTATGAAGGTCTGAGAGAATTCTGTACTAAACCTTCCTCATCCTGGGATCTCTTGGTTAGGAGACATTTAATGACTGCTTCTACTACTTTACAAGTAATGGGAGTATTTAGAGGGTTTATCTGATCGTGATTCAAGATACTTTGGTATCTTGTATCTGTGTAGAAAATTATCCATTTGATCCTTGCTTTCCAGTTTTGTTAAGTATATGCTTTTATAGTAGGATCTGATAATTTTTGAGCTTCCTCATTTTCTATGGTTATATCTCTATTTCACTTCTGATTTTGTTATTTTTAATTTGAATACTAAGGATTTACCTATCTTCTGGATTTTTCAAAGAACCAGCTCCTGGTTTTGTTGATTCTCTACATAATTCCTTTTGTTTCTACTTGGTTGATTTCAGTACAGAGTTTGATTATTTCCTGCTGTCTAGTACTCTTGGTGTATTTGGATTTTTATTGGTTCTGAGATTTCAGGTGTTCGGACAAACTGCGAGTGTATCATAGCTCCTGTTTCTTTGTGGAGGCTCTCAGAGCTATGAGTTTTCCTCTTAGCATTGCTTTTTTGTGTTCCCAATTTATGCATTCATTTTCATTAAATTCTAGAAAGTCTTTAATTTTTTTTTTATTTCTTCCTTGAACAAGTTCTCATCAAGTAAATCATTCTTATGCTACCATGTATATGTGGGACTTTGGTTGTTCTTGTTGTTATTGAAGACCATTCTTAGTGATTTTACAGTTTGCATGGAATTAATTCAATCTTCTTGCATCTTTTGAGGCCTTTTTTGTGATGGATCATATTATCAGTTTTGTAGAAGGTACCATGTAGGACTGAGAAGAAAGTGTCAGGAGCCATATCAGGACAAGCTCATAACTAACAGGTGATCATCCTCAGATGGAGAGCCTTGGATTATTTTATAATCCACAACTGGTTTGCCCTTATTAAGCAAGGCTGTAAGAGATTCATTTTTGGTAAGTTTCCTGCTATTGAAATGCTATTCATGTTATTATTATTAGACATATATAAAAAATCATTGAGTAATTGCACACCCCTTTGGGGCAGATCTCTGCAGGCCTACGAAGTTGCACTGTCCCGTAGTGATGCTATTCATACAAATAGATGAATTCTTTAGTCTTAATAATGATCCTACAATAATTCCTAAAATTATATGAATGGTTATTAAGCTCTTTTATAGTGGAACTCAACAAGTCTCTTTCTAATAGTCAGAATTCCAGTGACAACTCCAGTCTCCCAGGTGTCACCAGTTAATTATTCTGAGACAGTAAACAGACTTTCTCCTACTCAGAACACATTCCAAGAAGTTGCAAAACAGTTTTCAAGTGACATAAACGATTTGTTACAGGTGCAAGGACAGGTGATTAGATATAGACTGTGTTTATCTTTAAATAACTTCACTAACAACTATGGTTTTAGACTTTCAGTGAACCTGTAGAGCTGACACTGGTGTTGAATGTTTAGCCAGATAATTACTCTTGATGGATATCCATGTAAACTTGTATTTCTATTTATGCTTTGATCTTTCATATGAACTTGTGGTGAACATTGTAACACCTGATCATGTATTCTGAAAGACTTTTAGGTGCTGAGAACAAAGAGAAGACACACATAAGGAGTGAGACAGAAGGTCTGAACTGGAAGGACAGAGACAGATGGACAGAGCTGGAGAGGGGATGACCTGAAAAGACCGGTTTGAGATAAGGAGAACAAAGGTAAGTAGAACTAAGACAAAAAGATCTTGGCTGAGAAGTAATGTAGAGAGGAATAACTTATGTAACATAAGAGAGCAATCTAGAGAATGCAGGTGAAAAGAGGACAAAAGACGAAGCTGGAAAAAACAGAAGGTGCAGGCAGGTTTCTCCTTATCTTGGGACAGAAAAGGTCATTTCTTAATAGCAATGCAAAATTAGTCTTGTTAAAAGGAACAGGCCTTTTCTTTTACAAACTTGGGTTTAAATCACTTAGCATTAAAAGGGTAGAAGCGATTTCTTTCTCTCTGTAATAAAGATTGGAGTTCATCTTTCTGTACTGGTCCTTGGTCTTTTGCTCCATATGCATATGTAAGTATTGATGTCTGTGTAAGTATGTAATTATGAGAATGTATGCGTGTGTGTGTGTGTGTGTGTGTGTGTGTGTGTGTGTGTAAGAATGTAATTGTGACTATGTTCCCAGACTCCGTGAGAGAGAGACCCAACCGCCTGGTCAGGTTGGCACTCCTGAGGCTGCAGAGCGGAAGAGACCACCAACACTGCCCACCCCTACCCAAATCCCTGGCTCAAGAGGAAACTGTATAAGGCCTCTGGGCTCCCGTGAGGGAGGGCTCAGGAGCAGCAGGAACCCTGCCGGAGACACCGCCGGAACCTGAAGGAAACAGATTGGATAAACAGTTCTCTGGACCCAAAACCTGTGGGAGCGAGAGCTAAACCTTCAGAGAGGCAGACAAGCCTGGGAAACCAGAAGAGACTGCTCTCTGCACATACATCTCGGAAGCCAGAGAAAAAAACCAAAGGCCATCTGGAACCCTGATGTACTGAAGCTCCTGGAAAGGGTGGCACAGATCTTCCTGGTTGCTGCCGCCACTGAGAGCCCATGGGCAGCACCCCGTGAGCGAACTTGAGCCTCAGGACCACAGGTAAGACCAACTTTTCTGCTGCAAGTGACCTGCCTGGTGAACTCAAGACACAGGCCCACAGGAACAGCTGTAGACCTGTAGAGAGGAAAAACTACACGCCCGAAAACAGAACACTCTGTCACCATAACTGACTGAAAGAGAGGAAAACAGGTCTACAGCACTCCTGACACACAGGATTATAGGACATTGTAGCCACTGTCAGAAATAGCAGAACAAAGTCACACTAGAGATAACCTGATGCCGAGAGGCAAGCGCAGGAACCCAAGAAACAGAAACAAAGACTACATGGCATCATCCGAGTCCAATACTCCCACCAAAACAAACATGGAAAATCCAAACGCACCAGAAAAGCAAGATCTAGTTTCAAAATCATATTTGATCATGATGCTGGAGGACTTCAAGAAAGACATGAAGAACTCCCTTAGAAAACAAGTAGAAGCCTACAGAGAGGAATCGCAAAAATGCCTGAAAGAATCGCAAAAATCCCTGAAAGAATTCCAGGAAAACATAAATAAACAAGTAGAAGCCCATAAAGAGGAGACACAAAAATCCCTGAAAGAGTTCCAGGAAAACACAATCAAACAGTTGAAGGAATTAAAAATGGAAATAGAAGCAATCAAGAAAGAACACATGGAAAAAACCCTGGATATAGAAAACCAAAAGAAGAGACAAGGAGCTGTAGATACAAGCTTCACCAACAGAATACGAGAGATGGAAGAGAGAATCTCAGGAGCAGAAGATTCCATAGAAATCATTGACTCAACTGTCAAAGATAATGTAAAGCGGAAAAAGCTACTGGTCCAAAACATACAGGAAATCCAGGACTCAATGAGAAGATCAAACCTAAGGATAATAGGTATAGAAGAGAGTGAAGAATCCCAGCTCAAAGGACCAGTAAATATCTTCAACAAAATCATAGAAGAAAACTTCCCTAACCTAAAAAAAGAGATACCCATAGACATACAAGAAGCCTACAGAACTCCAAATAGATTGGACCAGAAAAGAAACACCTCCCGTCACATAATTGTCAAAACACCAAATCCACAAAATAAAGAAAGAATATTAAAAGCAGTAAGGGAAAAAGGTCAAGTAACATATAAAGGCAGACCTATCAGAATCACAGCATACTTCTCGCCAGAAACTATGAAGGCCAGAAGATCCTGGACTGATGTTATACAGACCCTAAGAGAACACAAATGCCAGCATAGGTTACTGTATCCTGCAAAACTCTCAATTAACATAGATGGAGAAACAAAGATATTCCACGACAAAACCAAATTTACACAATATCTTTCTACAAATCCAGCACTACAAGGAATATTAAATGATAAAGCCCAACATAAGGAGGCAAGCTATACCCTAGAATAAGCAAAAACTAATCGTCTTGGCAACAAAACAAAAAGAATGAAAGCACGCAAACATAACCTCACATCCAAATATTAATATAACGGGAAGCATTAATCACTATTCCTTAATATCTCTCAACATCAATGGCCTCAACTCCCCAATAAAAAGAAATAGATTAACAAACTGGATACGCAACAAGGCCCCTGCATTCTGCTTCCTACAGGAAACACACCTCAGAGACAAAGACAGACACTACCTCAGAGTGAAAGGCTGGAAAAGAACTTTCCAAGAAAATGGTCAGAAGAAGCAAGCTGGAGCAGCCATTCTAATATCAAATAAAATCAATTTTCAACTAAAAGTCATGAAAAAAGATAAGGAAGGACACTTCATATTCATCAAAGGAAATATCCACCAAGATGAACTCTCAATCCTAAATATCTATGCCCCAAATATAAGGGCATCTACATACGTAAAAGAAACCTTACTAAAGCTCAAAAAACACATTTAACCTCACACAATAATAGTGGGAGATTTCAACACCCCACTCTCATCAATGGACAGATCATGGAAAAAGAAATTAAACAGAGATGTAGACAGATTAAGAGAAGTCATGAGCCAAATGGACTTAACGGATATTTATAGAACATTCTATCCTAAAGCAAAAGGATATACCTTCTTCTCAGCTCCTCATGATACTTTCTCCAAAATTGAAAATATAATTGGTCAAAAAACGGGCCTCAACAGGTACAGAAGGATAGAAATAGTCCCATGCGTGCTATCGGACCACCACGGCCTAAATCTGGTCTTCAATAACAATAAGGGAAGAATGCCCACATTAACATGGAAATTGAACAATGCTCTACTCAATGATAACCTGGTCAAGGAAGAAATAAAGAGAGAAATTAAAAACTTTTTAGAATTTAATGAAAATGAAGGTACTACATACCCAAACTTATGGGACACAATGAAAGCTGTGCTAAGAGGAAAACTCATAGCGCTGAGTGCCTGCAGAATAATACAGGAAAGACCATATGTCAGCAGCTTGACAGCCCACCTAAAAGCCCTAGAACAAAAAGAAGCAAATACACCCAGGAGGAGTAGAAGTCAGGAAGTAATCAAACTCAGAGCTGAAATCTGAAGTAGATACAAGTAGAAACAAAAAGGACCATAGAAAGAATCACCAGGACCAAAAGTTGGTTCTTTGAGAAAATCAACAAGATAGATAAACCCTTGGCCAGACTAACGAGAGGACACAGAGAGTGCGTCCAAATTAACAAAATCAGAAATGGAAAGGGAGACATAACTACAGATTCAGAGGAAATTAAAAAAATCATCAGATCTTACTATAAAAACCTATATTAAACAAAACTTGAAAATCTTCAGGAAATGGACAATTTCCTAGAAAGATATCAGGAACTGAAGTTAAATCAGGAACAGATAAACCAGTTAAACAACCCCATAACTCCTAAGGAAATAGAAGCAGTCATTAAAGCTCTACTAACCAAAAAGAGCCCAGGTCCAGACGGGTTTAGTGCAGAATTCTATCAAACCTTCATAGAAGACCTCATACCAATATTATCAAACTATTCCACAAAATTGAAACAGATGGATCACTACCGAATACCTTCTACGAAGCCACAATTACTCTTATACATAAACCACACAATGACACAACAAAGAAAGAGAAATTCAGGCCAATTTCCTTATGAATATCGACACTAAAATACTCAATAAAATTCTGGCAAACCGAATTCAAGAGCATATCAAAACAATCATCCACCATGATCATGTAGGCTTCGTCCCAGGCATGCAGGGATGGTTTACTATATGGAAAACCATCAATGTGATCAATTGCATAAGCAAACTGGAAGAACAAAACCACATGATCATTTCATTAGATGCTGAGAAAGCATTTGACAAAATTCAACACCCCTTCATGATAAAAGTCCTGGAAAGAATAGGAATTCAAGGCCCATACCTAAACATAGTAAAAGCCATATACAGCAAACCAGTTGCTAACATTAAACTAAATGGAGAGAAACTTGAAGCAATCCCACTAAAATCAGGGACTAGACAAGGCTGCCCGCTCTCTCCCTACTTATTCAATATAGTTCTTGAAGTTCTAGCCAGAGCTATGAGACAACAAAAGGAGATCAAGGGGATACAGATCAGAAAAGAAGAAGTCAAAATATCACTATTTGCAGATGATATGATAGTATTTTTAAGTGATCCCATAAGTTCCACCAGAGAACTACTAAAGCTGATAAACAACTTCAGCAAAATGGCTGGGTATAAAATTAACTCAAATAAATCAGTTGCCTTCCTCTATACAAAAGAGAAACAAGCCGAGAAAGAAATTAGGAAAACGACACCCTTCATAATAGACCTAAATTATATAAAGTACCTCGGTGTGACTTTAACCACGCAAGTAAAAGATCTGTACAATAAGAACTTCAAGACACTGAGGAAAGAAATTGAAGGAGACTTCAGAATATGGAAAGATCTCCCATGCTCATGGATTGGCAGGATTAATATAGTAAAAATGGCCATTTTACCAAAAGCTATCTACAGATTCAATGCAATCCCCATCAAAATACCAATCCAATTCTTCAAAGAGTTAGACAGAACAATTTGCAAATTCATCTGGAATAACAAAAAAACCAGGATTCCTAAAACTATCCTCAACAATAAAAGGACTTCAGTGGGAATCACTATCCATGAACTCAATCAGTATTACAGAGCAATAGTGATAAAAACTGCATGGTATTGGTACAGAGATAGATGGAATAGAATTGAGGATGCAGAAATGAATCCACACACCTATGGTCACTTGATGTTTGACAAAGGAGCCAAAACCATCCAATGGAAAAATGATAGCATTTTCAGCAAATTGTGCTGGGTCAACTGGAGGTCAACATGTAGAAGAATGCAGATCTATCCATGCTTATCACCCTGTACAAAGATTAAGTCCAAGTGGATCAAGGACTTCCATATCAAACCAGACACACTCAAACTAATAGAAGAAAAACTAGGGAAGCATCTGGAACACATGGGTACTGGAAAAAATTTCCTGAACAAAACACCAATGGCTTACGCTCTAAGATCAAGAATCGGCAAATGGGATCTCATAAAACTGCAAAGCTTCTGTAAGGCAAAGGACACTGTGGTTAGGAGAAAACGGCAACCAACAGATTGGGAAAAGATCTTTACCACTCCTACAACAGATAGAGGCCTTATATCCAAAACATACAAAGAACTCAAGAAGTTAGACCGCAGGGAAACAAATAACCCTATTAAAAAATGGGGTTCAGAGCTAAACAAAGAATTCCCAGCTTAGGAATGCCAAATGGCTGAGAAACACCTAAAGAAATGTTCAACATTTTTAGTCATGTGGGAAATGAAAATCAAAACAACCATGAGATTTCACCTCACACCAGTGAGAATGGCTAAGATCAAAAACTCAGGTGACAGCAGATGCTGGCGAGGATGTGGAGAAAGAGGAACACTCCTCCATTGATGGTGGGATTGCATACTGGTAAAACCATTCTGGAAATCAGTCTGGAGGTTCCTCAGAAAATTGGACATTGAACTGCCTGAGGATCCAGCTATACCTCTCTTGGGCATATACCCAAAAGATCCCTCAACGTATAAAAGAGACACGTGCTCCACTATGTTCATCGCAGCCTTATTTATAATAGCCAGAAAATGGAAAGAACCCAGATGCCCTTCAACAGAGAAATGGATACAGAAAATGTGGTACATCTACACAATGGAATATTACTCAGCTATCAAAAACAACGAGTTTATGAAATTCGTAGGCAAATGGATCGAACTGGAAAATATCATCCTGCCCAATCACAGAAAGACATACATGGTATGCACACATTGATAAGTGGCTATTAGCCCAAGTGCTTGAATTACCCTAGATCCCTAGAACAAACGAAACTCAAGACGGATGATCAAAATGTGAATGCTTCACTCCTTCTTTAAATGAGGAAAAAGAATACCCTTGGGAGGGAAGGGAGAGGCAATGATTAAAACAGAGACTGAAGGAACACCCAGTCAGTGCCTGCCCCACATGTGGCCCATTCACCCAATTAGACAAGATGGATGGAGCAAAGAAGTGCAGACTGACTGGAGCCGGATGTAGATCGCTCCTGAGATACACAGCCAGAATACAGCAAACACAGAGGCGAATGCCAGCAGCAAACCACTGAACTGAGAATAGGACCCCTGTTGAAGGAATCAGAGTAAGAACTGGAAGAGCTTGAAGGGGCTCGAGACCCCATATGTACAACAGTGCCAAGCAACCAGAGCTTCCATGGACTAAGCCACTACCTAAATACTATACATGGACTGACCCTGGACTCTGTCCTCATAGGTAACAATGAATATCCTAGTAAGAGCACCAGTGGAAGGGGAAGCCCTGGGTCCTGCTAAGACTGAACCCCCAGTGAACTAGACTGTGGGGAGGAGGGTGGCAATGAGGGGAGGGTTGGGAGGGGAACACCCATAAGGAAGAGGAGGGGGGAGGGTGATGTTTGCCCGGAAACCGGGAAAGGGAATAACACTCGAAATGTATATAAGAAATACTCAAGTTAATAAAAAAAAAAGTATGTAATTGTGAGATTGCATGAAATTTGGGCCTAGCTGAATTTGAGTGGAAATGTATCAATGCGCATTTATTGAATCCAGGTGTGAAATTATATGTTTATGCATATTTGTCTATGTAAAAGTTTTTACTTCTGTAATTGCAATGCACTTCTCATGGTTTAATAGATGTTGATGGCTCCAAGCTTCTCCCTAGCCTGTCAAGCAAAAAGCATAAGGAGAAAATGGAAAAGGCTCCAGCAAGTAATCCGCTACTTTATCTCCTGCTGTTTCAGAATGAGGTGGTAAGTGCCAGAGACTGCAGTTTCTGGTCTCAGAAGGCAGAGCAGTTATACTAGCACAGCATAGTGACTTAGACATAGATAAGTAAATCAGGTATAGAAACTTAGTAACTTAAACTTAGATAAGTAAACTTATTATTATACAGCAACCCGAAATATCTTGTTAGACAAAATCTTACCACATATCTCGTTAGACAAAGTCTTACCCTCAGCTAACACCCTTCATCCTCAGCTTCCTCAAGAAGAATGAACAGGAGAAAGAAGATCAATCTTAGGGCTGTCCCATGGCAAGGAGGTGTATTATTTGTTTTAGGATGAAAGGTAGTATTGATATTTGTTAAAAATATTTGGTTCATACCTTGTTAGTTTCTCTGTGTCCTTGCTTAGTTTCTCTTTCCATGATCTGTGCATTTATGACAGTGTGGTATTGAAGTCTCCAACTATTATTGTATATGGAATTATGTATGCTTTGAGTTTTAGTAAAGCTTAATTGATGAATGTGTATGCCCTTCATTTTGTAGCATAATTATTCAGTATTGATTTTTTCTTGGTATATTTTTCATTTGATGAGTATGAAATGTCCTTCATTACCATTTTTCATAACTTTTCCTTGAAAGTCTCTTTCAATTGATATTAGAGTGGTTATGCCAGGTTCTTTCTTGGGAACATTGGCTGGAAAATTTTTTTCACACACACACACACACACACACACACACACACACACACACACACACACACACACACACACACACTCTTTATGTAGAATTGAGTCCTTGGGTGTTTTGTTTTATTTGAAACCAATATTTGCTTTTTTCTGTTAATTTTTTTGTTAGATGTCAAATTATGTTTCTGTGGCTATCTTCTTTAACTTCTTTTGTGTATTTTCAAAGTAGATTATTTTCTTGCTTTGTGTGGGTGTGTAGTTTCCCTCCTTGTTCTGGAACATTAGATCTATTATCTTTTGAAGGACTGGATTTGTGGAAATATGTTTTCTAAATTTGCTATTGTGTGGCATATCTCGAAATCTCCATCTATGTTGTTAAGAGTTTTTATAGTAGCATGGGTTGATATTTTTGTTCTTTTAGAATCTGTGTGATATATGCCCAGGATCTGTGTCTTTTATGAAGTCTGGTGGAATTCTGACAGGTTTGCCTTTTTATGTTAGTCGACCTTTTTGCCTTACTGCTTTTAATATTTTTTCTTTGATTTGTGGACTTTATATTTTGACTATTATATGATGGGAGAAATTTCTTTTCTGGTCTAATTTTTTGGAGTACTATTTACTTCTCATATATTTTCTCTTTCCTTAGGTTAGGGAACATTTCTAGTATAATTTTGTTGAAGATATTTACTGGCCCTTCAAAGTGGGAGTCTTCATTCTCTTCTATACCTATAATCTTTAGGTTTTATCGACTCATTTTGTCTGAGATGTCTGGGATGTTTTGGGTTAGGAGTTTTTGTGTTTTGCATTTTTTGACAGTAGTGTCAATGTTATCTATGGTACCTTCTGTCTCTGATAATCTTTTCATCTTTTATGTTCTGTTGTTTGATGCTTGCATTCTTGAATCCTAATTTCTTTCCCAGGTTTTCCATATCCAGAGTGACTCTTTTTGTGTGTTTTTGTTGTTGTTGTTGTTGTTGTTGTTGCTGTTTAAATATTTTTTTCCTGATGGGTTGTTCAACTCCTCCACCAGTTTGATTATGGTCTCCTGTAATTCTTTGAGGGAGTTTTGTGTTTCCTCTACAAGGGCTTCTATCTCTTTACATCTGTTGTCCTGTATTTCTTTGATGGAGTTATTTATGTCTTTCTTAAAATCCTTTAACATCATCATGTTAAGTGATTTGAAGTACAAACATTTCTTTTTCTTTTCTGTTGTGTTGAGGGTATCCTAGCCTTGCGTTGGTGTGAGAACTGAGTTCTGATGATGTCATGTAGCCTTGGTTTATGTTGCTTAGGCTATTATACTTCCCACTTGCCATCTCATTATCTCTGGGGTTAGCTGGTTTTACTGTCTCTGACAATGGATTGATCCTCCTGTAAGCCTGTGTGTCAGCACTCCAGGGAGACTAGGTCTCTCCTGAAGTATCTTGTGTACCAAGAGGTTCAGCTTCAAGGAATAGATAGAAATCAAAAGTATCCTGTAGCAGACTGCTCCTCTGTTCCTGGGTTCTGAAGACTCTGAGAAGTGGTAGTCTCTAATGTGATCTTGAGTGTGTCAGTACTCATGGAAATCCAGCCATTTCCTGGTGGTCTCTGGGCACAGAGAGGTGAGGTACAGGTTCAGCTCTGGAAACATAGCTTTGGGTCCTCTTGATTTTTAATCTTTCACTGGAACAGTTCACAAATGAAATTTGACTCTGTGACCAGTAAGCCCCTAGGAATGATCATCCCTTTGTATCTTCAGAGATGGGACCACACATGAGTGGCACCTGGCATTTTTACATGGGTGCTATGAATTAAAATAAGGTATCATAGTCTTACATGTCAAATGTATTCCTAACTGAGATAATTGCTCAGTCAACAAAGCATTGCTGTTGAATATGAAATAGACTATCGTTGACAAATAAAAATGTTTAGACAATGTCATCTAGGTAATTGAATTTTAATATATTTATCAACTCACTTAATTACTTCATGATAGTTTAACCAACGCATGGAATGCATATTCATTAAAACGAAGAAAAGCATAAAGTTTATTTTTACAACTTTCTGAATCATGTAATAAATAATAAGTCTCCATTAATGTACCAGGGTCCATAATAGTGGTATAGATTATGAATGAATAAAAAGTATTATGAGCTTTCTTTTATAAAAATTGCATAAAGATATAAGGAAAAAGAAAGAAGTGAATGCATAAATCAGTGTGTTGCAGGTGATTGTATGCAAATAATTCAAGAATCTATTTTAGAAATAAGTTCATGGAGACTGTCCTAAGAAAGTGACAGTTAAGTTAAATAAGATGAAAAATAATTGAACTATACTTCGGGCAATATTACAATAAATATAAGGTCAATAAAGGAAAAGAGCTTGACATATACAAAAAGTAAATGTGAAAGTAGGTTGTATAGATTAAGTGATGGAAGAGAGGACGAAATAAATCTGAAGCTTAGGCAAATAAAGCATATGGGCATACAGAAACAATATAAGAGATATAAATTTTTATTTATGGAAAATATCTTAGAAATAATTGAATAGTATTAAATAAGTTTGTTTAACTCACTATGTATATAGGAAGGGACTCTGGTTACTTATGTATTATGAAATGATACAGAGAATGATTTGAAGGCTGTTTTTTAAGTCTATCTGGAAGTAGTGTCAGTGATAATGAAAAAGAGTCATATCAGAGGGCTATGTTGGAAATTGATGTTTTTGGTAGAAGAATGAGGGTGGGGAGGGCAGGAATCAAATAAAGCTAATGTCTTTTTTCTGAGCAAATGAAAAGGTGTTGGGATTATTTACTCTGATTTGAAATATTTCATAATAAGTGGGTTTAGAAGAATTTTAAAGGAATTTATTTTAGATCGATTTACTTCAAGATGCTTGAAAGAACCTGTAACTCACTAGACATTTCTACTTACTGTTCATGGTTTTGTGATTTAAGCCATTACTCAGAGCATTATTAGCTGTTATATAAGAAAAAACTTAATTCAATATCTGTATTTACCAAGTTATATCTGGGAGTTCTTATTTAATAAAGAGCAAACCTATGATTATACTACATGCTTATTTAGTATATTCAGCAAGTTATTTGCCCATTTACTTACTACAAACATTTTGGATTGCAATTAGAATTTAATCCAAGTTTACGGGGGTTGACACGGCTGTTTGATTAGTATTTAATAGCTCATGAATGTGAATTTCACAGAAAGAAGTCATTTGCTCAGTTTTTGTAAATTTACAAACCCTAGAAGAGAAAAAAATATGTAATAAATTCTAGCTCTTCTAGTTTTTTTTTTTTTTTTGGTTCATTTTTTTTTTTTTTTTTTTTTTTTTTTTGGAGCTGGGGACCGAACCCAGGGCCTTGCACTTTTTAGGCAAGCGCTGTACTACTGAGCTAAATCACCAACCCCTCTAGTTTTTATATTTAGTATTTTAGTGTGTTATGCAGAAATTCTGAATCCAGATGATTTTAACTATAATATCCAGTACTATTAAACATATGCACAGCATTTTACAACTATGAATAATATATGCTTTCAGAAAATTTTCATTAAAACAGCCAGAAATTCTTCATGAGTTCTACCGAACATGGCCATTGGGAACAGAATAAACCGCAAATAAGGAAATGCAGAAAGTGATTGACACATGCAAAATTCTTGGTTTTAAATTTAACAATCATGATAGTTATAGGATAGAGCTTTGAAAATAGAGTCAATGACAGGATGAAAAATACTGAAGAAGAGTATTTAAATTAAATTTTTACTAAATAAAAGAAAACAGTGGATCTGAAGGTAAGCTACATTTAACAAAATGACCCTGTTCTTCTGCCACTATTTATTTAATGCTTTGGTTTTTGTTCTTATATTATGTTTAGAAACATATCAATGATTCTCATTATTCTTAAATAAATGATATGCAGTTCAGCTGATTAAATATTCCACATTATCTTAATGTTCACCTGTATCATTAGATATTAAAATTATAGAGATTATTTTGACTAGAATAAAATTTTATTGTTTCCTTATCATATGAGAGAAGCAATTATTTACAGAGAATGGATACCTGATATTTTCTAAATACTGTCAATAGAGGTTTAATCCATATATATATTAGCTCAATCATTTATACCTCCAAATGAAAGTCAGTAAATTTTACTACACATATAGTACGTAAAGGAAGTGATATATAGGGATAAAACCAACACCTATGCTGCCACAATCATCTATTATTCCCATGATGAAAGCCAATCTTAGGAAGAGAAGATGGTACAGACACATTGCAGGATAAATCAGCTTCATTCAAAATGAGGATTGAGCTGAAAAGGGATTTGAACTAAGAATAGTTAATAATAATATAAGTTTAATGTTATGAGACCTGGTTTTCCTGATATGGTTTCCTTAATCCTTTAACTTGGGCAGTCACATTTCTGCTCTGTGGAATGAGACGTCTCCACCTTCTCTGCCCTCACATATTTCAGTTTGTCACATGGTCCTCAGGACGTCCTTATACCTGGGGAGGTTTTTTTCTTCTTGGAAATACAAAATGCTCATATTTCCTGACTTTGGAGACAGGGTTAAAAGGAAATGGGAAGTGAGTGACATACATACCACAACTCTTCTGTATTATTCCCTAAATGGGGGTTTTTCGAGGATGGGATACTTGAAGTGAGCAGAAAGTAAAGATGCTGCTTTATTTGAAATATTTTCTTACCTCATTCTGTGCCCCTGTAACGGGCCCAGCCTTATCTCTCAGGCGTGGCCATGTTCCTGTCACTGCTCCCCTCCCTATTTCTTGCAGCTCTTAATTCTAGTTCCTGCTTGCCACTCTAGGTTTCTTCTTGACCAGATTCAGCTCATTTTCCTGTGATCCTGCTCTGAAACATACACAAGTTTTTTTTTTTTTTCTTTTGTTTCATTTTCAATCGTTTAATGTTTATGTTGGCTTTTGCTTTACCTCTTTTATGGAAGTCTTAGAGGAGAATCATTCAGGGATGTCTGTTTTGAATGGAATGAGAAAATAAAGAAAAAAATCCCTTTTTAATTTTACAAGACATTTTCATATCTAAGTTTTTCACTAACATTTCCCACCATGCTAGTTTATCTCCCTGTCTTGTCCTGAGTTCTTTCCTCTCATTGCTACTTGGATACTGCCTCGTAGGACTTACTGCAGAACCATGAATGCTGGCATACACAATGAAGGAGTTCATTCTTCACCACTTTTCTAACCCTTTTTAGATGTATCTTCCTTCTCTCTTCAGCTATTTGAATTAATTTGGATTACTGTACTCAATTGTATAGTACTATAGTGCTTGTGCCTTGAAAATATCTGTTATTATTGTCTTGTCATAGTTCTATAGCTCAGGGTTGGGCCTAGTTACATTTTGGAACATTATTCCAAGAAGTTTGTGAACTTGAAAAAAACCTAGGCAGCAGCTATCAATACTTTCAAATGGTACTTTAATACATGAGGGCTTAAAAACTTTTAATAAATCATGGAAAAAGCAGTATGAGATTCCTGTTTCTGTAAAGTACTTGAAAAACAAAAAAGGGAAAAAGACCATGCCCCACTCACTTTTGTCTTCACGTAGGGTGCACAAATGTGACTTTAGTTTTGATGCCTTTTCTGGTTAGAACATAAAATTGTTTGTGGTAGTTTGCGGTAATGATTTGCTTCTATTAGTTTACGCTTTTGTGATTTTTTTTTTGTCGTCATTATTCCCGTTAGGGCCATGCTTCCCCATTTTGTATAGATAAAAGGTGGATTCAGTCCAGCTATTATTGTCCTGGGGAACAACCCACAATTTTGGGAACAAATGTCCACAATTATGTAGTTGACTATGGTTTGAAATCATTCCTTGCCATCACTTTCTTGCAGCAACATAATTCTGTACTTCCTCTTCAATAATTGACAACCCTATAATCCCATTATATATCTGTGTGTAGGGGGAAATGGGATTCTTTAAATTTTCTGTGTTATGTGGTTTTATTCTTCCATAAATTATTTCCCACAGCCACAGAGCACAGCACACTACCGGGCATTATTGAATGCTGGGATAATTGGGGAAGGGTAGTTTGAAATACATCACTGTTCTTTGTGTCAGAGATTTTTTTTTTTTCGGAGCTGGGGACCGAATCCAGGGCCTTGCGCTTGGTAGGCAAGCGCTCTACCACTGAGCTAAATCCCTAACCCCAGAGATTCTTATTTTTAATAAGTAATCCATCCTATAGTAATAGCTAATTAACTCTTGTATTCTCCTTCATATATGGGTGCTGCTGTGAATAAATTCCATTTTTCCATTGATAAACAAAAATAAAATCCCATAAAGGCACGAAAATACATAAAGAGGGAAAAGTATCCACAAAGAATATGCATTTAAAATGGAGAAAAATATAAACAAAATGAGATCAAAATTTATAGCCAGAAATTATGAAATTAAAAATTTCATTATAAAACTACAAATTCGTAAGGTTAGATAATACAAATATATATTCATGCAAAGAGGAAAACATTAAATGCTATGTATGCACAAAGAGTTAACTCAAAATGTATTATATAAACCAAGATTGGAATGGAGCACTCACTGTTTCTGCTGTAGAGGCAAAAATGGAAGGACTACCACTAGGTTTAACCCAGGTTTATTGCATAGTGACAAACTATCAAGAAAGATGATGTTTCAAAAATACCACACAAATAAATCATTGATAATTTAAACAAATACAAAAATAATAAAATATAGAAGAGCAACCCTAGTCAAAAGGGTTCTGATAGAATGCATAGGATTACTTCAATATTCTGGTATTTTTTGAGGCCTGTTATGTGAATGAGTTTATGGTCAAATTTGGAGAAGTTACAATGAGGTGAAGAGGAAAAGGTATATTCTTTGGTTTTAGGATGAAATGTTACCTAAGTCTCTGTTAAATACATTTGGATTTTTCAAGTTATTAAAATAAATTCTGTTATTTTAACCGTATATGTTTAGTTTCAGTTTCCATAAATTGTCCATTGATGAGAGTGCGGAATTGAAGTCTCCTACAATTTATTGTGTGTGGTGCAATATTTGCTTTGACCTATAGTTATATTTCATTTATGAATTTAGGTGTCCTTGCATTTGAAACATAGTTGTTCAGAATTGAAAGTTCATCTTAGCATTATTTTTCTTTGACAAGTATGGTTACCTTCCCTATCATTTTTGATAACTTTGTGTTGAAAGTCAATTTTATTCGATATTAGAAAGGCTACTCCAGCTTGTTTCTTGGGAACATTTGCTTAGAATTTTTCTCCAGGCTTTTACCCTGAGATACTCTTTCTTTGTCACTAAGGTGTATTTCCTGTATGCAGCAAAATCTTGGGTCCTCTTTACGTATTCAGTCTCCTAGTTTATGTCTTTTTATTTGGGGAATTGTGTTCATTGATGTTAAGAGATATTAAATGAAATGGACTATTGCTTTCTATTATTTTTGTTGTTAGAAAGGGAACTACTATTGTGTGGCTATCATCTTTTGGGTTTGTTGAAAGATTATTTCGCTACTTTTTGCTACGGTGCAGTTTCCCTCCTTGGGTTGGAAGTTTCCATCTACTATCATTTGTAGGGTTGGATTTGTGGAAAGATATTGTGTACATTTCGCTTTGTCATGGGATGTCTTGGTTTCTCCATCCATGGTAATTGAAAATTTCACCAGATATCCTAGCCTGAAGATCCAGAAATGAATGCACACACCTACAGTCACTTTGTCTTCGACAAAGGTGCTAAAACCATGAAATGGAAAAAAGACAGAATTTTCACGAAATTATGGTTCAACTGGAGGTCAGCATATAGAAGAATCAATTATGTAAACAAACCTCCGGGGGTGGCAAATGAACATCTTATTAGATGCTGATAAAAATTTTAAAAAATCAATATTTCTTCATGTTATAAGTCTTGGAAAATATCAGGAATTCAACGGCCATACAAAAACATAGTAAGTCTTAAAAAAAAAAAGTAGCCAGCATCAAACTTACTGGAGAGAAATTTGAAGCAATACCACAAAAATCACGGACTGGAAAAGGTTCCCTAATCTCTACTTACTCCTTCAGTATGGTACTGGAAGTCTTATTCACAGAAATTAGAAAAAAACACGGGGCAAAACGGAAAAATTTAGAAAGCCAGAAGCTAAAATATCACGATTTTTAGATGATGTGATTGTATATTTTAGTGACCACAAAATTTCCACCAGAAAACTTTTTCAGCTGATAAACAACTTCAGCAAAGTGGCTGGATGTAAACTTAACTCAAACAAATCTATAGCATTCTACTTCAAGGATAAATAGTTTGAGGGGAACTTAAGGAAATAACAGCCTTCCCAATAGTCACAAATAAGAAAAAATACCTCAGGTTTACTCTAAACAAGCAAGTGAAATTCTGTATGACAGGAACTTCAAGTCTCTGAAGAAAAAAAACATTGACGAAGGTCTCATAAGATGGAATAATTTCCCATGCTCATGCATGGGAAGGGTTAATATTGTAAAAATGGCCATCTTGCCAAAAGCAGTCAACAGATTCTAGGCAATCACCATCAAAATTCCAACTCAATTCTTCACAGAGTTAGAAAGACCAATTTGAAATATTAATATTAATATTAATAAAAATTGATCTGAACGGTACAGAGACAGTGAGGTAGATCAATGGATTATAATTGAAGGCCCAGAAATGAAGGCACCCACCTATGGCCACTTGATATTTGACAATGAACCAAAACCATCCAATGGAAAGATAACATTTTCAACAAATGTTTCTCATTCGACTGGAGGTTACCATGTAGAAGAATGGAAATCAATCAATTCTTATCACCCTGTATAAAGCACAAGTCGAAGTGGATCAAGTATCTCCACAAAAAAATGACATATAATCTTAAACTAATAGAAGAAAAAGTGGGTAAGTTTCCTGTACAGAACACCAATGGCTTTTACTCCAAGATCAAGAATCTACAAATGGGACTTCATAAAGCTCTTGTAGGGCTAGTGCTGTGTCATTTGGAAAAAGGTACAATCAACAAATTACGAAAAGGTCTTTACCAATCTTCCATCTGATAGAGGGCTAAAATCAATCTATACAAAGACTCAAATATTCCTTTCAAAAATGCTGTATAGTGCTAAACAAAGAATTCTCTGCTGAGGAATATCAACATCCTTAGCCATCCGGATAATGCAAATCACAAAATTCTAAGGTTACACGCACTCCAGTTAGAATGGCTAAAGTAAAAAAAATGAAATGACAACAGATGCTGGCAAGGAGGTGGAGAAAGACAAACTCTCCACCATGTTTGGTCAGATTGCAAGCTTGTACAACCACTCTGGAAATCAGTCTGGAGTTTTCTCACAAAGTTGGATATAGGACTACCTGAGGATACCACAAACCCACTTCTTGGATATATACCCAAAAGATCTCCAACATATAAGAAGGACACATGATGCTACATGTTGAGAGCAACCTTTCTTTTTTATAATAGCCAGAAGTTGAAAAGAAACCAGATGTCTCTACACATAGTAATGATAAAGGAAATGTGGTACATTTACACACCTGTGTTCTTCTAAGCTATCAAAAACAAAGTTTGTATAAAATTCTTAAGATGGAAGTAGAAATTATCATTCTGTGTGAGGTAACCCAGTCACAAAAGAATGCAAATGGTAAACATTTATTAGAAGTGTGTATCAGCCCAAAAGTGTGGAATACACAAGAAAGAATTCACAGGTCATATGAAGCCCAAGCAGAAAGAAGACCAAAATGCAGATGTTACATTCCTTCTTAGAAGGGGAAAAATATCCATGGTAGGAAATACAAGGATAAGGATTTAACCAGGGACTGAAGAAAGGGTCAACCAGAGACTGCCTCTTGTTGGGATCTGTCCCATATGCAGTCACACAAACCAGTCACTATTGCTGATGCAAACATGCCCTTGTTGACAGGACTCAGATAAGGATATCTCCTGAGAGACTCTGACTGAACCCTACTGACACTGGTGAGGATGATTGTAGCTAAACATTGGACTGAACAAGGGGGGTTCAATGGAGTTGTTAGAGAGCTGTAGGGGTTTGCAAAACCCCAGGAAGAACAATAATATCAACCAACCAGACCCCACTAGAAATTTGAGGGATCAAACCACCCACTACTGAGTAAAGATTGAGGGACCCATGAGTGCAGCCACATTGTGGCAGAGGATTGCACTGTCTAACATCATTGAAAGGAAAAGCCCTTAATCCTGTGAAGACTTGTTTCCCAATGTAGGGTAATGCCAGGGCATTGAAGTTGAAGTGGATTGGTGGGAATGGGAACATCTTCAGCGATGCCATGTATCTTGTAGGGGTTATGGGAGAGGGAGGAAAAGAGATAACATTTGAAATGTAAATACATAAAATAGTCAGGAAAATTATTAAATAAAAATGACATTTTGTGTCATTAAATTAATCATACAGTAAAATATCATTTCCCATTTCTGATATTGGCACAAATGTTAGAGTTTGTCATTAACTTCCTTTGGTCTCTTTTGCTGTCTATAGCCAACATGTCCCTTTTTGTTATGAGTTATATAAACAAAAATCTATTTTTCAATTTAAAGGAATATAGATTGAAAAAATACTGATATCATTTGAGAATGAAACATACTAACAATTTTACTATACTTCCCTTTATTAAAAGTTAGACAACTCCTTGAAAAAACTTCAATGGATAATATCAAATATGTTTGTAGTAATGGTACATCAAATACATTTTGTTAATAGCCACAAACAAGAAATGTTTCTGATATTTATGCATTATGGTATTTGATTATGGAAGAAACTGAATGATCTTAGATTTTGAAAATAATGTATATAAATCATTTATTTTTAATTTTTGTTGACAGAAGTAAATTATCAACGAATACATATAAGCAATGTGGCACAAACTTATAATATACATAGAGCAAATTAAATATATAATTAATGAACCAAAGGTGAGCAATCATGTATAAAAGCAAGATATATCATGGGGTTGGGGATTTAGCACAGTGGTAGAGCGCTTGCCAAGGAAGTGCAAGGTCCTGGGTTCGGTCCCCAGCTCCGAAAAAAAAAACAAAAAAACAAAAAAACAAAAAAAAAAAGATATATCATTGAGTCTACCTACAGTTGGAGTTAAGAGATGATTCATGATTCCATGTATTTCTTTCTAGACACCTAATAAGATAAAATTAATGTTGGAAAATGCTAAAACTGCAATTAGTAGGTTAGATCGAATATACACATTTAAACATTGCATTTGAAGAAATATACATAATGTATTTTCAAGTTTATGTACAGCATATACTAAAATACACTATCTCCATAAATTATCAATATGACTCAAGCAATTTCTATGCTCATATTAAAGTTGAATTAGCAAGCATACATATACATGTATGTGTGTATGAACACACACACAGGCACACACACACACACAATACTCCTAATAATTTAAAACAAATTAGCAAATAATAAATTCATTCAGAGAAAACCATGTAAAGTGATAAACTAAATTTCCAGAATAATGCTCTCGCAAAAGAATACTTTCAGGCATATAAAACATTGCCTCAGGATTTTTTAGAAAAATACGTATGTGGCCAATATATGTAATCAGATCCCAGTTAGACTTATCACTCAGAATTGAAGTAGAAATTGAAGTGGACCGGGGAAAATATTAAATAACAGGGTTAACTATATTTTTTCAATTATAAAAAAGAAACATTGGAGAAACGGTGAAAGGACACAACAGGTAAGATTGCTTTCTATTAAGCATTGATATCTAAATTTAGTCTTTATAGTCTATATAATAGACAGAGAAAAGTAAATCTTACAAGTTGTTTCTTGACTTAAACACATTTTTCTTGGCTTGTGAATATACCCAGAACCATTCAAGACAATGAAAAGGGATAGATGCAGTGTTTAAATTAGTAAAAGACCTTTTGTTTATTTACTAGTTATGAATGTATTTTTGTAGCATTTCTTCTCAGGTTTCTGTTGGATACTTTATAAACCCGGCCTTTGGTGTGGTCGGTGGTTAAATTTAACTGAACATGGCTGAATATGACAATATAAGGATCCAAAAATGGATCCTTGGTGCAGAGAATACCTTTGGTTTCAACCTGGTTGTAATGAAATTGTGGCCAGAGTGTGCACAACGAAACAGAAGGTAAGAAACTGTGGACTCGGGTACAGGGCTCTTTATAAGAATTCCCTTTTTAGTGTTGGCAGAATTGTTCCATGATATCAAGTGATTGTGCAGTGAGCTGGCCTTTTCTTTATTCCTGTAATGAAAGCAAATATTTGTTATTTTCAGTTCCTTCAGAGAGCTTGCTATGTGACTAGATCATTCAGCAACTCGGTATGAGGGTCTTAGATGTGCAATTTAATTTTAATGTAATTGCATTTAGGTGAAGCTGTGGGTCGTTTGAGTTTATTAAACAGGAATGGGTCACATGAGATTAGAAAGTAGGGTTAAAACAGTGTGGTTTGGAATATATCGAGCATGTGGGATATGAATGTAGAAGTAAGAATGATGCAGACAGTATAGTATAAGTGAGAGAGGCATAGAAGCGGTGTGGAAAAAGAACTGAGGAAGGGAGGATGAAGTTCAATGTCTGCAAACATGACATAAGGCAACCTGTCACTTTATAGGTTAGGTTAAAATAAATACTAAAATTGAAAACTGATACCTTAATTTTTTTCTTTTTTTTTTTTTTGGAGCTGGGATAAGACCTTAATTTTTTATGCAATATACATCATGTTTGAGGTAAAATGCCAGCAAGTGATATCAAAATAATATATTTATCTTATTTGATCTTAGTCATACTCTGCATAATTATTTGTTAAAAACATCACTTACCTTCCAATTGTGGTATCATTTAAAAAATCGCCTGTGAGGTATTAATTATTTATTGTAGAAGAGTATTATTATTATAAGAATATCAGCTGGAAAAAATGTGGTTTGATTTATATTTTAAGTTGCTTTTTGCTTAATTTTTGCCCCTCTTGACATTCACTCATACTGAAATATAATTTTCAATGTTGATATACTACTATAAAAATATGTTTCTGCAGGGTTTTTGAAATTGCTCAATTATAAGGTCATATTATCCATAAACTTCAGGATACCCTCCACAAACCTCATAGATGCAAAGAGGATAAACAAGAAGAAAGGCTTAAATGCAGATACTTGACTCTCACTTAGAATGGGGAATAAAATAGTCTTGGAGGGAGATTGAGGGAAGGAACTGGTTGGGAGAAGGGAGAATAGAATGGATTATGTGTGGGAAGGGACAGGAGATATGGCCAGATAGTCATGAGAAGGAAAGGAAATCTTGAACTTATGGTGATGAGGACGTAGGGGAAATATCCAGGGTGAGAAAGAGTCCTGGGATAGCGTAGGTACCCAGGAATCAATGGGGGTTTCCTAGGCTGTGACTTACATTGGTGATATGGAACATGAAGAGGTCAACTCCTGTGGCAAGGAAGTACCACCAGTGGTGGGTTAAAAACACCAGTACACCCACCAAGCATTCAACGTAAAATTCGTCAAGTCTAAAAGAAAATCAGCGACTGAGTGACTTGCCAGTGAAATTGAGATCCATCCCATAGTCAAGCAACAATTCATGGCATTATTAATGTTGTTCTGTTATACTCGCAGATAGGCGCATGTTGTACTGAGAGACCCCACCCAGCAGCAGACTCAGGCAGATACAGACACCTACAGCTAAACAGTGGATGGAGCTTGAGGACAGTTTGGTGGCCCAAAAGGCAATAGAAACTACACAGGAAGAACAACAGTGTCAACTAACTTAGACCCAGGGGTACTCTTAGAGCCTGAGCCCTAACCAAAGATCATGCACAGGGTGTAGCTAGGCCCCTGGTGCATATGTGGCAGACATGTAGATCAATCTTCATGTGGCTTCCACAAAAACTTGAGTGGGGGGATTCCTGAAAGTTGTAGCCTGACCGAGGAATCTGTTCCCAGACAGGGTTCCGTTGTCTAACGGCAGTTGGAGAGGATGTGCCTAATTCTGAAGAGATTTGATGTTTCAGAGTTGGGGCCATAACTAGGTGTGTCATCATCTTAGGAGAAACGATGAGTGGGACAGAGACTCTGTGAGGAAGTGACAAGGGAGGGGCAGCGTTTGGTATGGAAATTAAAAAAAAAATTACTAAATTTGCTATATCTTTTTCAGTAATCTCCTAGATTATAGTCTCACTGTAGATAAATACTGTGTTTAAATCCAATCTCTATTTGTGGACTTCTATTAGGATAGCTGTTTAGCTTCTCTTTCCTTACCACCAGAGGTCATAAATAGGGGTGTGGCAATGCAATTTTCTTCAGAAGGCAGGCATAGATGTACCACAAACGAGGAGTGTAGGCAAAGGAAATATAACTGAAAATTGAAGATTGAGCTAGAGTAGTGAACAGAAAAGTTATTTCTCATTTAATAACATGCCTTTTTATCATGAACAAATACAGGAACTGAAGATTCCATATATATATATATATATATATATATATATATATATATATATATATATATATATATAACATATAACATATTATTGGTCTTACATTTTCCTTTACTTTAACTTCCCATAGATATTTCTAGTTTATATATATATATATATATATATATATATATATATATGCATGAACAGCACTTGAAACTCAGCAGAAGATTCAGTGCAATGACCATGCGATTTACCTTATCATTAAAGAAGGTGTTTTCCAACTCTTTATCTGGCATATGGATCATATCCATTGAATAAGACCCAATAACTTATTCTTCAAAAATATATTACATACTAGAACAAATGCTTAAAATAATAGCACAAAAATTATCAAAATGTACAGGAAAAATACTAAACTCACAAATCATTGGTTAAGTATAAATACAAATGACAATGTTTATACTGTGTTGCTGGAAAAATGTACCCTGGAATACAGATGCTCGGACTAAATTTTAATATAGCTACTATAGAAATCGATATAGAAACTAAAAACTGATATCACTTGTGATTCAATAGTACCACTGAAAGAATATGTACCTGAAAGTATCTACCTATATATTTCTATGATACCTTTATTAAATGAGTTTATCTTCTCACTGTTCACAATATCCATGTTACAAAGTGGATAAATGACATATATACACAATAGACCTTTATGTAACCATAAAAAGAGAAAAATTACGTAATTGGCATGGATATTGATGAAGCTAGATATCATTGTCCCAATTGAAAAGAATAGAACTGTGAGGACAAATGCCTTAATCTTATGAAAGTAGACAACTACTGTTTGTTTGACTTTGAATCCTCTTCTATAGAAGGGAAGTCAGATCTCATGTTGTAAACATGGTCAAAGTTTTCCCATGTCTCAAATGGTTGTAGAGAGGATCCTACTTCTCCTGTTTTGCTAAATGACCATGTTGTCAAACTGTCTTCCAATTCTTATTGTTTTTGTCCATAGATTACAGCTTTCATGAGCTGTGGTCAGAGAAATGTGTATGTGTACTGTGCAGCAATTACTGCTGATATGTGTAACTGGTATAAGTGCTAAGACTGTGAGAAGAAGAAAGCTGATCATATGGCTGGGGAAACATTGCAGAAAATGAGAAGACAGAATGTGAGGATTGGGAGAATGCAATCGTGACCTCTGGACATGACACAGTTATTGGACCTATGGACTCACTGCATCTACCCTCGTATTCACAAGTCCGGCACATGATTAAGACAAGATTAGGCAATATCCCAGCAGGCAGTACTCAGTAAAGCAATGGATTACAAAGAAAAGAAAAAAATTATAAAGAACATGAAACTGGAATGAGATTGTTCTGGAAAGAGTAGAACCAAGTTTAGGATAGGTGTGATCAAGGTACATTGTATATATGTATGAAGAATAAGTAAAAATTCCAAAATAAGAAAAAATTCTGAAAATCTATTAAGAATTTTTGTAACCTCTGCAAGACACTTTTTTCCCCTAAAAGTATCCTCACTTTTGGTAAGTTGCAGGAAAGTCAATGTAAAAGGTGGTTACATTAGTTCAGTGCATGGTGTCTGCATTATGGAAATATCAAACTGAGGGTCATTAATCTGTACAGATAAATTCTATCACCTGTTCAAATATAATAAAATTAAACACTGTAATGATCCACCAAAACCAAACTTCACACTGGAGAGGTAAATGCAACCTGAAAAATGCCCTCTTCTTAACCTCAACCATTTTAATCTTTGAAACTCTGAATACATGTGAAGAAAAAAGGTCTATCCTGATACACAACATGTAGTATGGTGTCTTTGTGACTTATATGGCAAGACATTCAGGGTTTCACATTGCCTTCATTATGTCATTCATTTTAAAAATCCTAGGACACCAAGATCTAAAATCCATGGGCTTTTGTCCTGACAGCCATGGATTGCACTCTGTCCATGATAACTTTATGTATTTTGGTTAAACTCTGAAAGTCAATTTGCTCCCTCACAAAATTAAATTGATTCATTGCTATGGTTATGATAATGATTTTTTGTAGAATAGTTATAAATTTCTCATGACAAAATGTGCTTCCTCTTCTGGTGGTTTGTCGGCTATTGATGAGCTTAACCCTCTTCCTTCCCAACATAGCACTTACTATAGATTATTTTTCACTGTCGATCTTATATACACTAAAGATAGGAAAAACAATGAAAATAATATGGGCTTTGTTTTCTGTCCCAAAAGTTCTTTTTTTGAATTCTTCTTCATCATTTTCATCACCACCACCACCAACAACAATAACATCATCACCATCATCATCTAATTTACATGAAACTGAATTTGAAATTTTATTACACAATGAAATGAGGAGTATTCCCTTTGAAGCAGAGATATTGATGAAGACTAACTCCTGTGCAGTCATTTTAGTGTTATAAAGACATTGCATAAATTGCTTCAGATGATTGATTGAAATGCTAGCGCTCTTTACAACTGGTTTTGAGAGTCCCTTAGTGAAAGAATGGTCTTCTACAGCAAGACCTTCATTAACAGAAGTTTGATTTAACCCATGTACCAACGAAGTGAAATTGTGCCAGAAATAAAATAGTGCCTCTCCAGAAACAGCTTTTATCCAATAATTCACATCTACTTCTATTTCTTAATTGCCATATTGATATGGGCTTAGGATACAATATATTCTGATTTATTAATGGTATTTTAGTTTTATTTGGTTAATTGTGAAAATTTCAAAGGAACATACCTATTCCATGATTATATCCCATACAACTTTTAATTTGAACTTGAAGAGTTTCATGAAAACTGAAGTATCAAAAATGTATATCTTCCCATTGAAAATGTGTAACATCCATCATGTGAAATACCCACTATACCCCAATGGATTGATGTCTCTGAAAGCATTTAAAGACTGCATTACTTTAAGCGTGCAGAAGCTTCACTCATATAGTTGCAGTTCCAGATTGGCTGTAAACAAATCACTTTCTGTGACTTGGAAAGTGACTACAACTTTTGATATGAAACTAGTTAGGACTTTGAGATAAGGGAGCAGACAGGCCATATAAAGTATGTTTTTAAAATTCTTTAAAATAGACTTTTTTATGCAATATATATATTTTTTATGGTTCCTCTTCCCTCTATTTCTCCCCCTTCTTCTATACCTCTCCTGTCACCTGTATCTACATTCCTTCTGACTCTCAGAAGAAAACAAAAAATCATCTAAAGGACAAACTTTGAGTAAACGTTAATGAACTGGAGTAGAACAAAACAAGCAGATAGCAAAGAGCCAATAAAAGGCACTAGAATAGGTACAGACACAGGGACCCAGACTTCCATTCACATACTGGATAATTCTAAGGAAACATAAAACCAGGAAACAATATATACAAAATCATACAGAGTAGCAATTAATAGATGATTAAACAAATTAAAAAGAGGTAAAAGAAATTGTGAAGGAAATGTCCTGGTGGATTATGAGACAACGATTCTCCAAAGATAATTTTGAGTTCCCTTAGTGCTTTTTATGCAGTCTACCCTTAAAATTGAATTGTGTACGAAGGGAGAGTCCCATGGAGAAAAGTATGCTTTCGTTTCAAATTATTACCCATTGGAGATAATTTCTGGTTGAGAGATAAGGTGATGTTCAGGGCTTGGCTTCTTTAAAGGGCTAATTAACAGGTAACGAGATCTGTGAGGTGTTGTCTTCTGAGCATTATTCAGTTGTGACACTCAGGATTTCGCAATAATTACATCTATCTGAACGGACCCTAAATTATGTTGACCCTGCCTATTCAAAGTTACTAAGGGCAGTGCTGGAAAATAAAAGATGATGTAGCCACTGGTGTCTTACTAGTGGTTAAATGTTTAGCTTCATGCCCTTGTTCACCAAAAAGGCTCAAGTTATATCCAGGGGGTCATGAAGGAAAATATAAAGATACGCACGTGCTATCAGGATTTAGTCCAAAGAGGTTATGTTGGTTGGGGAGGATGAGGTTGAGAGTGTAGAGGGCTTACATTCATGTTTTGTTCATGTATGGAATTGTCAAAGAATACCTTCCTTTCTTAAAACTTCTAAATGTAACCACAAAGAAAATTTGGGAGATATTCTTTCAAATCTGCTCTATCTGTTTTAAAAATTGTGTCTCATTGTGTAGCTCAAATTACCCTAGAACTGCCAGTGTTCTGTCTCCTGCATTCCCTGCTCTTTTATCAGGTTTACTCAATATTGACAAAATTATAGAATATATGTAAATATTCTGTTTTTGAAGTTTCATTAAATAATGCATTATTCTGTCATTTGTTTTTCAATTAACAATATATCTTGAATACATGTGCATGGGGAATTTCTTCATGGAATATCATGCATTTAATAAATGGTAGTATACTCATTTGTTTAAATAATAATCTAATTGTGCCATTCAGATCATTTTCATTTTCATTAACTAAAGTTCGCTACAGAGTGTACACTGACTCAGGCACTCTACTCAATGGTGATTATTTACATTATATTTTGTATAAATTACAAAACACATTGTTGGAATGATGTCAAGACTGTTAAGTAATGTAATACTTGTATAAATACTGCCAAATTTCCATTTCAGAAGACTCTAATAAATATATATTGCCATCAATTTTATATGAGAAACCATACTATACCATTCAAAATTAAATGGTACACATATTTTAAAAAGGTATCAATCTCTAACTTCTGTCAGTTCTTTAATTAGGGGAAGGGTTGAACATGTTGAAGAGGAGGGCATCCTCTCTAGGAAGACAAGCAATCACAACTAATCTGAACCGCTGACATCTCCCAGACACTGGTCCACCAAACAGGCAGGGCACATAAGGTGATCAGAGGCCGTGACACATGTATAGCAGAGGACTGCTTGGTCTGGCGTAATCCTTGAGAGACTTGAGGCCACAGGGATTATGGTGCCTGGCAGGTTCTGGGGAGAATCCTCCTCGAGTCAGGGGAGGAAGAGGTGGAATGGGATGAGGAACTGTGGGAAGGACATAGCACAATGGCAGGAATGTAAATAAATAAAATAATTTTTAAAATAGTTTCACTCATAAATTCAAATGCTAGTTTCTTTTTATCATCTACATTGCAATTCAATTGTGAAGTTTAGCGTTTTCGCTTACTGAACTGTGTAAGCATTAATCCTTAATTTACTCTTCATACTATTTGCGATTTTTTCCATTCTTACTACTTTGCATCAATTGTGTTTTCATATGTCGTATACTTACTATTTATTATTTGTGCAGAAAATATATTTATGAATCTTTTCTTTTATTTTAATGATCTGTTATGTGTGAATTTCTATATATAGTTTTGTGCACATGAACACAGGCACTTGGGGAGATCAGTTATCAGATCCCCGGGAGATGCTTTTACAGCTGGTTACAAGTGTCTTCATGGGTGTTGTAAACTTAACGAGTTTGCTCTAAAGAGTAGTAAGTGCTCTTACCCACTAAGCCAATACTACAATACTTATTCCATAATAAAATCAACCTATTTATCATTTTCTCATGTATTTCTGTGTATCTTTGTATTTGAGACATCTTGCCTCCTTCTCAGTGCTGAGACTACATTCACGCATTTTTTTCCAGTTTTCTTTCCTTTGTGTTTTAACATGTTTTAGATTAAATATGTCAATATTATGCAGTAAATCTTTCAAATTTTTACTTATACAACCTTGGTTCAGTATCTTTTTCTTTCCTCTGCAATGACTATATTAATTTTACAGTTTGCAGTTCTCTCTTCCTTTACACAATCCATCTCATGTGTTTTTGCTTTCATATAGAATGAAGTAAAAGCCTTTTAGTTTTTCTTTGAAGAGTTAATCTACTAAGAAAATGTGTTGAGTTTCCTTTTTTAAGGCCAATACAATACATTATTGTTTTAAAATATTCATAGGGTTTTGTTTTTTTTCTTTTTCTTATTATTATTGTTCTTATTAGTCTCATTATTAATATTCTGTTTAAGCTTTTATGTGCTCAGGTCATGTAGTAAATATGGAAATCTTCAAAACATATATGTGTGGGTAGCAAATTTAGATTCTTGGTTTTTCATGGCATGAAATTTTATCTGCTCGGCCACCTCACTAGAACAAACTATAAAACTTTAAGGTGACATATACCTCCAGGGTGCTTGTATATATACAATGTTTTCATCTTTTGGATTTTAATAAATATATTTTGTTTATTCTAATTTATTTTATTTTCCATTTCCACTTGGTAACTCTAGTATGCTTATTTTAATATATAATTATTAATTTAATCATAATTATTATGCATTTGATACCTAGCTAATATGATATAATCTAAGACACAATTGAATATATGCAATTAGATACCTAAAGCATGAAACTTGGTACATAATTTTTTTCATTAGTACTATGCATTTGCATAAAACAGAGAATATTTCATCGTCACAATCATTACACAGTATGACAGCTACCAACTATCTGTGACTTTTAATCATTTAAAAGGAGTTAGAAGGAAACAAACCGGATAAACAGTTCTCTGCACCCAAATCCTGTGGGAGGGAGAGCTAAACCTTCAGAGAGGCAGACACGCCTGGGAAACCAGAAGAGACTGCATTCTGCACATGCATCTCGGACGCCAGAGGAAAACACCAAAGGCCATCGGGAACCCTGGTGCACTGAAGCTCCCGGAAGGGGCGGCACAGATCTTCCTGGTTGCTGCCGCTGCAGAGAGCCCGTGGGCAGCACCCCACGAGCGACCTTGAGCCTCAGGACCACAGGTAAGACCAACTTTTCTGCTGCAAGAAAGCTGCCTGGTGAACTCAAGACACAGGCCCACAGGAACAGCTGAAGACCTGTAGAGAGGAAAAACTACACGCCCGAAAGCAGAACACTCTGTCCCCATCACAGGCTGAAAGAAAACAGGAAACAGGTCTACAGCACTAATGACACACAGGCTTATAGGGCAGTCTAGCCACTGTCAGAAATAGCAGAACAAAGTAACACTAGAGATAATCTGATGCCGAGAGGCAAGCGCAGGAACCCAAGCAACAGAAACCAAGACAACATGGCATCATCGGAGCCCAATTCTCCCATCAAAATAAACATGGAATATACAAACACACCAGAAAAGCAAGATCTACTTTCAAAATCATATTTGATCATGATGCTGGAGGACTTCAAGAAAGACGTGAAGAACTCCTTTAAAGAACAAGTAGAAGCCTACAGAGAGGAATCACAAAAATGCCTGAAAGAATTCCAGGAAACATAAATAAACAAGTAGAAGTCCAAAGAGAGGAAAAACAAAAATCCCTGAAAGAATTCCAGGAAAACATAAATAAACAAGTAGAAGCCCATAGAGAGAAAACACAAAAATCCCTGAAAGAATTCCAGGAAAACGCAATCGAACAGTTGAAGGAATTAAAAATGGAAATAGAAGCAATCAAGGAAGAACACATGGAAACAACCCTGGATATAGAAAACAAGAAGAAGAAAGAAACCAACAGAATACAAGAGATGGAAGAGAGAATCTCAGGAGCAGAAGATTCCATAGAAATCATTGACTCAACTGTCAAAGATAATGTAAAGCGAAAAAGCTACTGGTCCAAGACATAAAGGAAATCCAGGACTCAATGTGAAGATGAAACATAAGGATAATAGGTATAGGAAGAGAGGGAAGACTCCCTTCTCAAAGGACCAGTAAATATCTTCAACAAAATCATAGAAGAAAACTTCCCTAACCTAAAAAAAGAGATACCCAAAGGCATACAAGAAGCCTACAGAACTCCAAATAGATTGGACCAGAAAATGAACACCTCCCGTCACATAATAGTCAAAACACCAAAAGCACAAAAAAAGAATATTAAAAGCAGTAAGAGAAAAAGGTGAAGTAACATATAAAGGCAGACCTATCAGAATCACACCAGACTTTTCGCCAGAAACTATGAAGGCCAGACGGTCCTGGACTGATGTCATACATACCCTAAGAGAACACAAATGCCAGCCCAGGTAACTGTTCCTGCAAAACTCTCAATTTACATAGATGGAGAAACCAAGATATTCCATGACAAAACCAACTTACACAATGTCATTCTACAAATCCAGCACTACAAAGGAAAATAAATGGTAAAGCCCAACATAAGGAGGCAAGCTATACCCTAGAAGAAGCAAGAAACTAATCGTCTCGGCAACAAAACAAAGAGAAGGAAAGCACACAAACATAACCTCACATCCAAATATGAATAAAACAGGAAGCAATAATCACTATTCCTTAATATCTCTCAACATCAATGGCCTCAATTTCCCAATAAAAAGACATAGATTAACAAACTGGATACACAACGAGGACCCTGCATTCTGCTGCCTACAGGAAACACACCTCAGAGAGAAAGACAGACACTACCTCAGAGTGAAAGGCTGAAAAACAACTTTCCAAGCAAATGGTCGGAAGAAGCAAGCTGGAGTAGCCATTCTAATATCAGATAAAATCAATTTTCAACTAAAAATCATCAAAAAAATAAGGAAGGACACTTCATATTCATCAAAGGAAAAATCCACCAAATGAACTCTTAATCTTATATATCTATGCCCCAAATACAAGGGCAATACATATGTAAAATAAACCTTACTAAAGCCCAAACACACATTGCACCTCACACAATAATAGTAGGAGATTTCAACACCCCACTCTCATCAATGGACCGATCATGGAATCAGAAATTAAACTGAGACGTAGACAGACTAAGAGAATTCATGAGCCTAATAGACTTAACGGATATTTATAGAACATTCTATCCTAAAGCAAAAGGATATACATTCTTCTCAGCTCCTCATGGTACTTTCTCCAAAATTGACCATATAATTGGTCAAAAAACGGGCCTCAACAGGTACAGAAAGATAGAAATAATCCCATGCGTGCTATCGGACCACCACGGCCGATGTTATTCAATAACAATAAGGGAAGAATGCCCACATAAACGTGGAAATTGAACAATGCTCTACTCAATGATAACCTGGTCAAGGAAGAAATAAAGAAAGAAATTAAAGACTTTTTAGAATTTAATGAAAATGAAGGTACAACGTACCCCAACTTATGGGACACAATGAAAGCTGTGCTAAGAGGAAAACTCATAGCGCTGAGTGACTGCAGAAAGAAACAAAAAAGAGCATATACCAGCAGCTTGACAGCAAACCTAAAAGCTCTAGAACAAAAAGAAGCAAATACACCCAGGAGGAGTAGAAGACAGGAAATAATCAAACTCAGAGCTGAAATCAACCAAGTAGAAACAAAAAGGACCATAGAAAGAATCAACAGAACCAAAAGTTGGTTCCTTGAGAAAATCAACAAGATAGATAAACCCTTAGCCAGACTAACGAGAGGACACAGAGAGTGCGTCCAAATTAACAAAATCAGAAATGAAAAGCAAGACATAACAACAGATTTAGAGGAAATTCAAAAAATCATCAGATCTTACTATAAAATCCTATATTCAACAAAACTTGAAAATCTACAGGAAATGGACATTTCCTAGACACAATCCAGGTAATGAAGTTAAATCAGGAACAGATAAACCAGTTAAACAACCCCATAACTCCTAAGGAAATAGAAGCAGTCATTAAAGGTTTCCCAAACAAAAAGAGCCCAGGTCCATACAGGTTTAGTGCAGAATTCTATCAAACCTTCATAGAAGACCTCAAACCAATATTATCCAAACTATTCCACGAAATTGAAACAGATGGATCACTACTGAATTCATTCTATGAAGCCACAATTACTTTTATACCTAAACCACAAAAAGACCCAACAAAGAGAGAACTTCAGACCAATTTCCCTTATGAATATCAACGCTAAAAAACTCAATAAATATCTGGCAAACCGAATCCGAGAGCACATCAAAACAATCATCCACCATGATCAAGTAGGCTTCATCCCAGGCTTGCAGGGATGGTTTAATATACGGAAAACTGTCAACGTGATCCATTTTATAAACAAACTGAAAGAACAAAACGACATGATCATTTCATTAGATGCTGAGAAAGTATTTGACAAAATTCAACACCCCTTCATGATAAAAGTCCTAGAAAGAATAGGAATTCAAAGCCCATACCTGAACATAGTAAAAGCCATATACAGCAAACCAGTTGCTAACATTAAACTAAATGGAGAGAAACTTGAAGCAATCCCACTAAAATCAGGGACTAGAAAAGGCTGCCCGCTCTCTCCCTATTTATTCAATATAGTTCTTGAAGTTCTAGCCAGAGCATTCAGACAACAAAAGGAGGACAAGGGGATACCAATCCGAAAAGAAGAAGTCAAAATATCACTATTTGCAGATGATATGACAGTTTATTTAAGTGATCCCAAAAGTTCCACCAGAGAACTACTAAAGTTGATAAACAACTTCAACAAAGTGACTGGGTATAAAATTAACTCAAATAAATCAGTAGCCTTCCTCTACACAAAAGAAAAACAAGCCGAGAAAGAAATTAGGGAAACGACACCCTTCATAATAGACCCAAATAATATAAAGTACCTCGGTGTGACTTTAACCAAGCAAGTAAAAGATCTGTACAATAAGAACTTCAAGACACTGAAGAAAGAAATTGAAGAAGACCTCAGAAGATGGAAAGATCTCCCATGCTCATGGATTGGCAGGATTAATATAGTAAAAATGGTCATTTTACCAAAAGCGATCTACAGAGTCAATGCAATCCCCATCAAAATACCAATCCTATTCTTCAAAGAGTTAGACAGAACAATTTGAAAATTCATCTGGAATAACAAAAAACCCAGGATAGCTAAAACTATCCTCAACAATAAAAGGATTTCAGGGAGAATCACTATCCCTGATATCAAGCAGTATTACAAAGCAATAGTGATTAAAAACTGCATGGTATTGGTACAGAGACATTCAGATAGACCAATGGATTAAGTCCAAGTGCATAAAGGACCTCCACATCAAACCAGACACACTCAAACTAGTAGAAGAAAACTAGGGAAGCATCTGGAACACATGGGCACTGGAAAAAATTTCCTGAACAAAACACCAATGGCTTATGCTCTAAGATCAAGAATCGACAAATGGGATCTCATAAAACTGCAAAGCTCTGTAACGCAACGGACACTGTGGTTAGGCCGAAATGGCAACCAACAGTTTGGGAAAAGATCTTTACCAATCCTACAACAGATAGAGGCCAAATTATATCCAACAGATATATCCAAAATATACAAAGAACTCAAGAAGTTAGACCGCAGGGAGACAAATAACCCTATTAAAAAATGGGGTTCAGAGCTAAACAAACAATTCACAGCTGAGGAATGCCGAATGGCTGAGAAACACCTAAAGAAATGTTCAACATCTTTAGTCATAAGGGAAATGCAAATCAAAACAACCCTGAGATTTCACCTCACAACAGAATGGCCAAGTTCAAAACTCAGGTGACAGCAGATGCTGGCGAGGATGTGGAGAAAGAGGAACACTCCTCCATTGTTGGTGGGATTGCAGACAGGTACAACCATTCTGGAAATCAGTCTGGAGGTTCCTCAGAAAATTGGACATTGAACAGCCTGAGGATCCATCTATAACTCTCTTGGGTATACCCAAAAGATGCCCCAACATATAAAAAAGACACATGCTCCACTATGTTCATCGCAGCCTTATTTATAATAGCCAGAAGCTGGAAAGAGCCCAGATGCCCTTCAACAGAGGAATGGATACAGAAAATGTGGTACATCTACACAATAGAATATTACTCAGCTATCAAAAACAACGACTTTATGAAATTCGTAGGCAAATGGTTGGAATTGGAAAATATCCTGAGAGAGCTAACCCAATCACAGAAAGATATACATGGTATGCACTCATTGATAAGTTGCTATTAGCCCAAATGCTTGAATTACCCTAGATGCCTAGAACAAATGAAACTCAAGACGGATGGTCAAAATGTGAATGCTTCACTCCTTCTTTAAAAGGGGAAAAAGAATACCCTTGGTAGGGAAGAGAGAGGCAAAGATTAAAACAGAGACTGAAGGTACACCCATTCAGATCCTGCCCCACATGTGGCCCATACATATACAGCCACCCAATTAGAGTATGAAGCAAAGAAGTGCAGACCGACAGGAGCCACATGTAGGTTGCTCCTGAGAGACACAGCCAGAATACAGCAAATACAGAGGCGAATGCCAGCAGCAAACCACTGAACTGAGAAGAGGACCCCCGTTGAAGGAATCAGAGACAGAACTGGAAGAGCTTGAATGGGCTTGAGACCCCATATGTACAATATTGCCAAACCACTAGATCTTCCAGGTACTAAGCCACTACCTAAAGACTATACATGAGCTGACCCTGGACTCTGACCTCATAGGTAGCAATGAATATCCTAGTGAGAGCACCAGTTGAAGGGGAAGCCCTGGGTCGTGCTAAGACTGAACCACCAGTGAACTAGACTGTTGTTGGGAAGGCGGCAATGGGGGGATGGTTGAGAGGGGAACACCCATAAGGAGGGGAGGGGGGAGGGGAATGTTTGCCCAGAAACTGGGAAAGGGAATAACACTCGAAATGTATATAAGAAATACTCAAGTTAAAAAAAAATTCTCAAAAGGAGAGTTGAGCATTCTGACACTACAATCCCATGACTCTCCCACAAAGAAAGCCTAAATACCCAAAAGGAGAGCAATGCCTGACCTACTCCAGTGAGATGTGCCAATTCTGATTCTTAGAATCTAACCAAGTAGTGGAAACTTTGACAATTGTTTTTAAAATGTGACAGTCTACAAAAAAGGCAAAAAACTCAGAAATGGCTAATAGATTAAAAAAAAGAGTTAGAATTATATTGTTAAATGATATTTCCCCAACATCAAGTAAATAGATTTTATTTTGCTTCAATTAATTAAACATGCTATAGCAGGAAAATTTTAATTTCCTCTTTTTTGTTAAACAAAATTTAACTTTTACATCCCCCTACCTATCAGAAAATCAATATTCTTATACTGGAAGATGTGCCAGGCACAGGTCAAATTTCTAGTATAACCTGTAATTACAATCATCAGTCTTGTCAGTTTCAAATGATTGTTCACATCATGCCTGTAAAACACAATGATCAACATGACAGTATAACCATAAGGGAAGTGCAATGGCGAAAATAGCTTGGTGATAGCCAACAGCTCTCTAAATTGGCTTAAGTCCTGTTCAATGAAAATCTTTTGTAGTAGAAATGTAGCCATGTATATAAAGCTATTGAAGCTGTGGGTGTGAAGGAGAATGTACAGCCCCTTACTTAAGCCAGTATCATACCTAACTACAATCAAAGCCATGTGTCCTTATATACAGAATTAATTACAGTCTCTGGAACAAACATCACAGTAAAAATCCCAGCCATAAAAAATGCAGAATAGAAATTTCAAGCCTAGTCTCAATGACTCTATCTACAAAATGTCACTTGATTCAAGGCTGAGGAACATTAACGAAGAGGGGGCATGAAGACTGTAAGAAACTAAAGTTTTCTATGAGATGGTGTCTCAATGTAACACCAGAAATTACACTTACAACATATCACTAAAACTACTGCCTAAACAACAGCTGACGAAGAGAGGGAATGGAGAAGAATAAAACTTTAGTTCTCTTTCTGTTTCAAATCCTTCTTCTTCTTCTTCTTCTTCTTCTTCTTCTTCTTCTTCTTCTTCTTCTTCTTCTTCTTCTTCTTCTTCTTCTTCTTTTTCTTCCTCCTCCTCCTCCTCCTCCTCCTCCTCCTCCTCCTTCTCTCTCTCTCTCTCTCACTCTCTCTCTCTCTCTCTCTCTCTCTCTCTCTCTCTCACTCACTCTCATTGTTGGAGATTTCCTGTTTACTTTTCAAATGTTATTCCCTGTCCACGTTTTCAGTCCATAAGCCCCTTGACCCTTCCCCCTACTCTTCTGTAAGGGAGTTCACATTCCCACCCATGGCCTCCCCACACTTCCCCATTTTCCGCAACACTGGGGGTCCTACCTTGGTAGAAACAAGAGTTTCTCATTACATTTTTCCCAGCAAGGCCATCCTTTGCTACATATGCAGTTGGAGCCATGGGTCTGTCTATGTATAGTCTTTCTCTTGTGGTTTGGTCCTGGTATCTCTGGTTGGTTGGCAATGTTATTATTATGGGGTTGCAAATCACTTCAGCTCTTTCAATCCTTTCTCTAATTCCTCCAACAGGGTTCTGGTTCTTGGTTCAGTGGTTTGCTGTTTCCATTTTCCTCTATATTTGACATATTCTGGCTGTGTCTCTCAGGAGGGATCAATATCCATTCATTGTCAGCCTGCACTTCTTAGCTTCATCCATCTTATCTAGTTTTGGTTTCTGTACATATATGGGCTACATGTGAGTCAGGCTCTGAATGGCAGGTCCTTCAGTCACTCTTATGAACTTTGCCTCCTTATCCCCAGTCATGTGTATTTTGGTTCCCCTTTTAAAGAAGGAGTGAAGCATCTGCATTTTGGTCATCCTTCTTGAGCTTCATGTGGTCTGTGTATGGCATGATGGATATTTCAAGCTTTTTGGCTAATATCTGTTTATCAATGAATGCATATCAAGTGTGTTTTTCTGTGATTGAGTAACCTCACTCAGGATGATATTTTCTAGTTCCTTTTATATGACTAGAATTTCATGAAGTCATTGTTTTCACAGCTGAGTAATATTCCATTTTGTAGATGTACCACATTTCTGTATCCATTCTTCTGTTGAAGGGCATCTGGGTTCTTTCCAGCTTCTAACTATTTTAAATATGGCTGCTATGAACACAGACAAATATATTTCTCGGTTGTATGTTGGACAATATTTTGGGTATATGCTCAGGATAGTTGTAGCTGCGTCCTCATTCATGGAATGTCCAATATTCTGAGGAAACTTCAGTGTGATTTTCCGAAGGGTTGTACAAGTCTGAAATCTCACCAACAATGGAGGAGTGTTCCTCATTCTTCACATCCTCACCAGCTTCTTCTGTCACCTGAGATTTATATCTTAGCCCTTCTCATTGGTGTGAGGTAGATGCTCAGATTTGTTTTGATTTGAATTTCCCTGATTACTAAGGATGTTGAACATTTATTTATGTGTTTTTTGGCCATTTGATAACCTGCATCTGAGAATGTTTTGTAACTCACTGTACCCCATTTTTAATTCTGTTTTTGCTTTCTAAAGACTAACTTCTTAATTTCTTTCTATATTTTGGATATTACCCACTATCAGATATAGGATTGGTAAAAATGTTTTCCCAATCTGTTGGTTGCAGTTTTGTCTAAATGACAATGTATTTTGCCTTACAGAACTTTGCTATTTTATGAGGTCCTATTTGTCAATTCTTGATCTTAGAGCATAAGTCATGTTTTTTTGTTTTTTTTTTTTTCAGGAAACTTTCTCCAGTGCCCATGTGTTGGAGACTCTTCCCCATCTTTTCATCTATTAGTGTAGTGCCCATCTCGACCAGCAAGGAAGACACATCACCGTTGGATTCTTCTCAACAGCCTTTATTGCAGGAAAACCTCATTCTTGATGAGGGGGGCCCCGGGGGAAAAAGGCACTCCCCCTAAATACAAGAAAGGCTGTGGTTGTAAATTTGTCCTCCGGGGATTGGTGGAGTATGAAATACCTTATTAGCGTGAATATCACTCCAGTCTGATAACTGCCGGAGAAATGTCAATACATGCACATTGTAGGTGTTTATCACTAACAACCACAAGATGTCGGAGCCATCTTTAGCCACTCCCTACATTTCCTCTTTTTTGTTTTCTAAAAATGACTGTCTAGATCTTGGTGTCACATCAGTATATGTCATTGTTTCTGTCTTAGGTCGTTCTTCTCCAGGACTCGGCCTTACTTGTCCTTGGGTAACCCTATCGACACCAAGCCCCTGTCTTAGGTTGGTCTGAACCTGAGGAATGGTGTCTGTCTCTGGATACAATGACTTCACATGACAGTGACAAAATATAATCTAGTGCAAACTCTTAATTTTTTAAATAGGCCAGCCATATATTGGGAGACGCACCAATTTCAATGGCAACCATAGCCTGGTAAACAATCGCTTTGTGTCTGTCATGTTCTCGTTGTAAACCGCAAAAGAGCCATAGACATACTCCACATCCCAAGAGAACAATGGCTCCCCAGGCAAACATGCTAGCCCATTCTTTAAAAAAAAAGAGAGAGCATTGGTAATCCATGATGTGAAATCTCTAAACGTGATGGGTTCCATTCTAGTATTGTTAAGGACAGGAATCTGTATCAGCAATTGTCTCGATAATTGCTCTGCTTTCATGGACCAGTTTCCTTTTAGATAATTTGAGGTTTCTTTGTTCTGTTAGAATACTGAGAAAAGTTCACCTGTAAAGAGTAATACATGAAAAACTACAATTATGTATCCTAATCAAAGTTGTAAAGTTCAACTTAGTAGAATTATTGATTGATGTGTTTTCACTGCCTGAAGAAGCTACTTGGGTAATTTGACTCAAAGCAGCCAGGATGGTTCCAGTGCCCACAGCACTATTGTTCATAGAATCTAACCAATTGGCCAATGTGGTCCTTCACAACCATATAAAAGGCTGGGAGGAATTTTTAAGAGTGAAACATAATGTATGTAACAACGAAATATTAGTGGCAGTATACCGTTGGGGCAATTCTACATTTGGCACTATACAAGGAACATCATGCAAACAGGATGTACAGAAAAAGTTGGAAAACAGTAGAATTGCTGTGAATTGGGATAAGTACTGGCCAGTATCTGGCAATGGCACACAGAGAGAGTGAATCAACCTGGATTACCATTTCCACCAGTAATGGTAGGGTTCGTATTCTCATCTTCACGAGTAGCAGGAGGCAGTTTGCAAGTTAAATATTCAGGCATGCATATTGGATTGTCTTGATTCTGTGGAAAAACACAAACAGTGCCCCTAGATCTCAAAATTACGAGTCTGGGCCACACCATTCTCCAGTTAAAACATCCTTCCACTTTACGTCTGCATTAGTCATAGGTTTAGTAGCAGCATGGCGATCCGCAGCAGAGCGGCAATGCACATCTAAAATTAAGAAATTTAGAGTAAAAAGAGCTAAAGACAACTGTTCTCTTGGTGTTCTGCCATTGGCAATTTCCCCTTTTTGTTTTTGAAAGAGCTCTTTTAAGGTACGATCTGTTCTTTTCACAATTCTTTGACCTTGGGGATTGTATGGCAATCTAGTACTATGACTGACCTGCACTGTCTGGCAAAATGTGTGAAAGGAGTTTACAATGTAGGCAGGCCCGTTGTCTGTATTGAGACTATCAGGCTTTCCCCAGGCTGCCCATGTCTGTAAGCAATGACTAATGGCATTACGAGCCTTTTCACCAGTCATCAGAGTGGCATGTATAATACGGGAACAGGTATCAACGGAAACATGAGCATATTTTAAATTTCCAAATTGAGATATGTATGTGACATCCATCTTTCAAAATTTTAGTGGGATCAGACCACGAGGGTTAATTCACACATGAGGAAGGAGGTGAAACTGAACACAATTCTCACCTTAATACAACATCACGAGCTGCAGCTCTAGAGATTTTAAATTTTTGTTGAAGAGTGAAAACAGGAACATGAAACTTTTGATGAAATTCTCTAGTGAGATCAACCAGAGCAGCATGAAATATAAACTCTCTACGAGTACTAGCATCCATCAGGATGTTATTATTGGCCATGGGACCAGGCAATTTAGTATGAGCTCGGATATGTTGTATGAAAAACTTATTTTTTCTGGCCCAAATCAATTTTTGTAATACTAAAAGAATTTGACCCACAGTACTAGTCGACATAATTGGCCCTGCAATTTCAAGTGAGCGTAGAGCATTAACTACATAAGCAGAATCAGAAATTATATTAAAAGAATCATGAAATCTTTTAAAAACTTCCAATACAATTTTACAATCTGCAATTTGGGGGTTGCCTGGACTGTATTGAATTAACACTGGTTCTTGAGGATAAACCAAATAGGCACCTACACCTGTTTTGGAGCTATCTCTATAAATATCTAATGCTCCAGACAAAGGCTCTGAGGCAGCGAATTTAGGAAAGATCACAGGATGTTCAGTAAAAAAATTGTAACAAACGATCCTTAGCATAATGATTTTTAAACTCTCCATCAAAACTACAACATAATATGGCCCAGTCATCTATCAGGGCACACAATGTTTCCACCAGAGTGGTAGTATATGGAATAATTTTCTTGGACAAAATAACAAAATACTGAATACAAGATTTAACACCTAACATATCAAGCTGTTCGACAGCAGAGGAAAAATATTCAAGGGTCTTATTCGGAGAAATATGGGGATAAATCCACAGAAGTGGTCCTTTTTGCCATAGCACTCCTGTAGGCTGACGAAAAGTTCTCAGTATACACAAAAAGAGAACCTCCTTTTCCTTGTACCTTCTTAGCATTGCTTTTTCCAGTCTTTCTTCTACTTTTCTCAAGGATAATTTTGCTTCCTTGGTTACAGCACAGGGTGATGTAACCTGAGAATTCCCTTTCAGGATCTCATAGAGTGGTTGTAAATCTACTTTAGGCATTTTAATATAGGGTCAAATTCAATTTATTTATTCTTCCTAGTAACTTTTGAAAGTCATTTAATGTTTTTACATGATTTTTTTCATCAAATGACTGACAAAAGAATTGTAACCAGTTCACCTGGGACTTTCAGGACCTCAACAGTGGCCCTTTATCAAACTGTCTCAGAGGGCTAAAGGCCCATGGAAAAGAAAACATTAATCTTGACCTTGGCCATAACCCCTTTTTGGAGTAAGTTGAAGAGCCTATGCCAAGACTTTCACCTCTTATCATCTTAGAGCAAAGCCTGTTCTGTCTAGAAAGACAGTTACTCACACTCTGCTGTAGACTTTTTCTGAAACTACTTTAGGCACCCCCTGTCCCCAAATCTGGGGCATTTTTACCATAGGGGCAGAAACTGGCTGCTGAGGGGATAGGATCAAAGGCACTCTCCATGTTAATGATGATCAAGGGAAAAAGGAACTTAATGCTGGAGATCAAGGGGAAAAGTAACTTAATGCTGGAGATCAAGGGGAAAAGTAACTTAATGCTGGAGACTGACTCCTCTCTTGGAATAAAGCCAGCAGATAAGGCAGACTCTCTTAAGGAAGTTGTCTTAATGAGCACTCTCTTTCTGTGAGCAAATGTTGAAGGTCAGGTGTTCAACTGGGAGCAAATGGAATTTTTTTTTCTGACCTTGTTCTTTGAGTTCTGGATAAATTCCTTTCTAGTTCTTGTTTTACTTAGAGTCTTCCCCCGCCACACTCTCAGCCTTTTCAGATCGTTCTTTCTGTAACATTTCTAACACAGCCTGTCCCTTTTTTATAGCCTGTTAACAGCATTTCTGATCTTTAGGCAGGTATTCATTAAGTGCCAAACCGGCCCATCCTCTGTCTTTAAAGTTCCATGCTCCCAAGCAAAATTTAAATCTTTTCCCAGCTTATCTCAGCTGTCCACCATGAGATTCCCAGAGAGTTAGCCAAAGAGTAATGGCTTCGAAATCACTAAGAAATCTCTCTATAGTGCTTCTTTTTATCCTGTCTATTTCTTTCAAACAGCTCTTGAAGAGCCAGGAAAATTGGGTGAGACTGAGAAGTTTCCATGTTCACTGTAGCAGCTCCGCAGCTAGTTTTGCTCCCCCCTACTGTATGGGCTGGGAACACAAGCACAGATAAAACACTATGTTTCAAAAATTAACATTGGGAATCAACCAACACACCACTACTAGAGCAGGGTCCATAAAATTAAATTTCCTTTTACTACACTTACTCCTTAGCCAGAGGCCTTAACTGGGGAAATTTTATTTAAGAGTGATTTCTTCCTCAAGTTTCCTTGTCTCTTTTCCTTTTGATTTTAAGCTTATGCTGACCAACAAGCTCCTGAATAGCTGACAGGAGGGGGTGGAGTGTGAGTTTCCCATGATCTACGACCTTATTTACTATTGATTTACGAGCAGGGCAAACTGGAGTGTTTATTTACACACCAGTTTGTAGCTCATCATTAGTGGTCTCTACCCAGCACATGTATTCATGGCTTGGATTATGGCAATTCAAACAGTAGCAACACCACCACACAAAAAGGGTAAAAGGCAAAAGTGTTAGTACAACCCACAGAAGATCATTTGGGGAAAAAAAACATTGCCACGTTTCACTCACCTTTTTGCCTGTAAAACAAGGCTTTCATCATCTCTGCTTACTCCAGAGAAACTTATTTTCCCATTAGGGAAATTTTATTGTCCCTAATACACCACAACTTGATCGACACTATCCGGGATACTTATCGTCCCTTTTCTGGGAGCTTTATCATCCCTTATCCAGGAGCTTTATCGTCCCATCCAGAAACTTCCTCACGTCACAGACCTGAGGCTGAAAATTTCCGAATCCTCTTGAGAAAAGAGAATTTTCTTGGGTCCCCGTACAAGTTGTAGTGCCCACGTCGTCCAATACGGAAGACACAACACCACTGGATTCTTCTCAACAGCCTTTTTTGCAGGAACACCTCATTCTTGATATCGGGGACCCTGGGGAACAAAGGCACCTGACTTAAATACAAGACAGGCTGTGGTTGTAAATTTGTTCTCTGGGGATTGGTGGAGTATGAAGTACCTTATTAACATGAATATCACTCCAGTCTGATAACTGCTGGAGAAATGTCAACACATGCACCTTGTAGTTGTTTATCACTAATGATCACCGGATGTCGGAGCCATCTTTAGCCGCTCCCTACATATTAGTTTGAGTGTATCTGGTTTGATGTGAAGGTCCTTGATTCACTCGTACTTAAGCTTTGTACATGTTCTTAAAATGGTATAATTTGCACTCATCTTCATGCTGACTTCCAGTTCAACCAGCCCTCTTTTCGGAAAATGTTATATTTCTTCCTTTGGATGGATTTATCTCCATTGACAAAGATCAAGTGAAAGGTTTGTGGGTTCATTTCTGGGTCTTCAATTCTTTTTCACTCTCTATCTGTCTGTCCCTTACAAATACCATGGAGTTTTTATCACTATTGCTCTGTAATACTGCTGGAGTTCAGGGGTGGTGGTTCCCGCAGAAGTTCTTTTATTGTTGAGGATAGTTTTAGCTATCATGGGTTTTTCTTATTCCAAATGATTTTAAAAATTGCTCTTTCTCTCTCTATTAAAGAATTGAATTGTAATTTTGACGGAGATTGCATTGATTGTGTAGATTGCTTTTGGCAAAATGGTCATCTTTACTATATCAATTCTGTCAATTCATGGGCATGGAAGCTCGTTGTATCTTTTGAGTTCTTCCTCAATTACTCTCTTCAGAGACTTGAATTTCTTGTCATACACATTTTTTACCTCCTTGGTAAATCACACAACAAGATATTTTACATTATTTATGACTATTGTGAAGTGTATGATTTCATTATTTTCATTCTCAGCTTGTTTATCCATTTAGGATAAGAAGGCTCCTGGTATGTTTGAGTTAATTTTATGCCCTGACACTTTGCTGAAGTTATTTATCAGGTTAAGTAGTTCTCTGGTGGAACTTTTGGGGTCACTTAAGTATACAATCATATCATCTGCAAATAGTAATATTTTGATATCTAACCTTCCAATTGTATCCTTTTGACCTCCTTTTGTTGTCTGGTTTCTCTGTCTATGACATGGAGTCCTGTTTTGAATAAGTAGGCAGAAAGTGGTGCAGCCTTATCTAGTCCCTGATTTTAGTGAGACTGCTTCAAGTTACTCTCCATTTAGTTTGATGTTATCTAGAGGTTTACAGTATATTTCTTTCACTATGTTTAGAAATGGGCCTTCAATTCCTGATCTTTCTACGACTTTTATTCTGAAGTGTCACGTCCACCTCGGCTGGCAAGGAATACGCAACACAGTGGGATTCTTCTTAACAGCCTTTATTGCGGGATCACCTCTTTACTGATAAGGGGAACTCGAGTGGCAAAAGTGATCGCCTTATGTAGAGAAGAGGCTGTGGTTATGCTAATTGTCCTTCAGGGATTGGTGGATCACGAATCACCCCACTATTACTCTGCTACTTGTCCTTCATGGATTGGCAGAGCATGAATCCCTCATTAGCACATTACTGTCCCATCCAACTGATGCCAGGTGCAAATTCCGTGCATGAGCAGTATGCAAATACTGTTGTTCACCACAGCAGGGCTCCGGATCACCTCATTATCATAAGGCCGCCCTGGCAAGTGGACAAGCCTATGCATCCTCAATAAGTCGTTTACTACCACACGGGACAGGATGTCTGCGCCATCTTTGTTTTACCATGCTGCTCCCCACTTCTCCCCCTTTTTTCTTTAATAATATGAATGGTCTAGATCTGGGTGTAACATCATTCTTTTCATTGCTCCTGTCTTAGGTCATTCCTGATGATGACTCAGACTTACCCATCATTGGGTTCACATACAACCACTGGGCCTCCTGTCTCAGGTTGGACCGAACTCGAGGAAATTTACCCATCTCTGGATACAATGACTCCACATGACAATGACAAAAATGATCTAGGGCGAACACTTAATCTTATAAAGAGGCCAGCCCTATTTTGGGAGAAGCACCATTTTCAAGGACGATCATAGCCTGGTAAACAACCGCTTTGTGTCTGACATGTTGTCTTTTTAAATGGCCAATAAGCTGGAGACATACTCTGCATCCAAGGAGGAAAATAGCTCCCCAGGCAAACATACCAGCCCACTCCTTAATAAAGGGAGAAAGCATTGGCAATCCATGACGTAAAATCTTCAACTGTGATAGGGTCCAACCTAGTGCTGTTAAGTCAGTAATCTACATCAGCAATTGTCTTGATAGTTGCTCTGCTTTCATGGAATAGTTCCCTTTCAGATAATTCAAGATTTCTTTGCTCTGTTGAGAATGCTGAGAAAAGTTAACTTGCAAAGGAGTAATGCATAAGCCTCTATGGGAAGAAAAGCAGGACAGCTGCGTAATATGATACAGTGCTTCAATTTGTCCTTGAACTAAATCTATCCTTTGATTAACTAATAGGAGACCAGATACCAAATGGGTATATTGCTCACATTAGAGCTTATATTATATTGAATATTGAAATGTGGCTCTATGCAACCAAATGCACGGCAGGGAAGAGTTCTTAAAATAAAACATAAGGTATGCGACAGAGAAAAGTTAATGGCTGCATACCATTGGGGCATTTCTCCATTTGGCAATATACAGGGAGCATCACACAAACAAGAGGAAGAGGAAAAGTTTGGCAAAACAGTTGAATTGCTGTGAACTGGCATGGGTACTGGCCAGGATCTGGCAATAGCCCACAAGATTAGTGAATCTACCTGGATTACCATTCCTAGTTATACTAGGGTTCGTAGTCTCATCTTCAGGAAGAGCAGAAGGCAATTTTCGAGTCAAGTGCTCAGGTAACCAAATTGGATTTCTTGGTTCTGCGGAAAAAGACAAACAGCTCCCCTAGACCTCGAAATCACAAGATCTGGCCCACGCCATTCACCAGTTAATACTTCCTTCCACTTTTCTTCTGCATTACTCATAGGTGTAGTAGCAGCATGGCAATCCGTGACAGAGCAGCCATGCACGGACAAAATTAAGAAATTTAGAGTAAAAAGAGCTAATGAATGTTCTTCTTTTGGTGTTTGGCCACTGGCAAATCCCCCTTTTTGCTTTTTATAAGCTCTTTTAAGGTACAATGTGCTCTTTCCACAATTCCTTGCCACTAGGGAGTGTATGGTAATCCTGTAGTATGACAAACCTGCATTGTCTGGCAAAATTCCTTAAAGGACTTTGCTGTGTAGGCAGACCCGTTGTCTGTCTTAACACTATCAGGCTTTCCCAGGCCACTCATGTGTCTAAGCAATGACTAATGGAATTACGAGCCTTTTCACCAGTCATCAGAGTAGCATGTATAATACCAGAACAGGTATCAACAGAAAAATGAGCATATTTTAAATTTCCATATTGAAATATGTGTGTGACATCCATCTGCCAAAGTTTTAGGGGGATCAGACAACAAGGGTGAATCCCCACATGACGAGGGTGGTGAAATTGAACACAATTCTGGCAACTAACACCACATCACGAACTGTAGCCCTAGAGTTGTTAAACTTTTGTAAAGGCAGGAACATGAATCTTTTGATGCAATTCTCTAGTAAGATCAACTGGAGCTGCAAGAAAAATAAATTCTCTACGAGTACTAGCATCCACCAAGGCGTTATTATTGTCCACAGGACCAGGCGAATTAGTATGAGCTCGGATATGTTGTATGAAAAACTTATTTTTTCTGACCCAAATCAATTTTTGTAATTCGAAAATAATTTGACATACAGTATTAGTCGAAGTAATTGGCCCTGAAATTTCAAGTGAGCGTAAACTACATAAGCAGAATTAGAAATTAAATTAAAAGAATCATGAAATATTTTAAAAACTTCCAATATCATTTTATATTCTGTGATTTGGGGTGTTCCTGGACTGTACTGAATCAATACTGTTTCTTGAGAATCAAACATGTAGGCACCTACACCTGTTTTGGAGCCATCTGTATAAATATCTAACGCTCTGAGGCAGTGACTTGAGGAAAGATCACTGGATGCTCAGTAAAAAATTGTAGCAAAGGATCCTTAGGATAATGATTGTCAAACTCTATATCAAAAATACAGCGTATTATGTCCCATTCATCTATCAATTCACACAGTGTTTCTACATGAGTTGCTGTATATGGTATAATAATTTTCTTTGGTAAAATACCAAAATGCTGAAATCAAGACTTAACACCTGACATAGCAAGATGTGCAAGAGCAGAAGGATAATATTCAAGGGTCTGATTAGGAGAAATATTGGGATAAATCCACAGAAGTGGTCCTTGTTGCCATAGCACTCCTGTAGGCTGACGAAAGGTTCTCAGTATACACAAAAAGAGATCTTCCTTTTCCTTGTACCTTCTTAGCAATGCCTTTTTCCACTCTTTACTTTACTCTACTTTCCTTAAAGATAATCGTGCTACCTTGGTTAAAGCATGGGGTGAAGTAAGCTGTGAATGCCCTTTCAGTATCTCATAGAATGCTTGTAAATCTACATTAGCCATTTTAATATAGGGTCGATTCCAGTATATACTTCCTAGCAATTTTTGAAAGTCATTTAATGTTTATAAATGATCTTTTCGTCAAGTGGCTGACAAAAGAATTGTAACTAGTTCACCTGGGACTTTCAGGACCTCAGTAGCAGCCCTTTATCAAAACGCCTCAGTGAGCTAAAGGCCCATGGAAAAGAAAACATTAGTCTTGACCTTGGCCACAGGCTCTAATGGGAATAAGCTGAAGAGACTGTGCGAAAACTTTCTCCTCTTATCATCTTAAATTAAAACCTGTTCTGTCTGAAAAAACAAAGTTATTCACAGTCTGTTGTAGACTTTTTCTGAAAATACTTTAGGGGCTTCCCTGTCCCCAAACTTGGGCCATTTTGCCCATAGAGGCAGAAACTGGCTGCTGAGGGGATATCTTCAAAGACACTCTCCATGTAAATTAATGTTGACTAATGGGAAAAGTAATTTAATGTTGGAGACTGACTCCTCTTTTGGAATAATGCCAGCAGATAAAGCAGGCTCACTTAAAGAACTTCTCTTAATGAGCACTCTCTTTCTGTGAGCAAGTGTTGAAGGTCAGGCTACTAAAAGAAGCAACTGGACTTTTTTTTTTTTTTCTGACCTTGTTCTTTGAGGGACGGATAAATTCCTTTCTAGTTCTTGTTTTCCTTAGAGTCTTCCCCCCCTCACTCTCAGCTTTTTCAGATCATTCCTCCTGTAGCATTTCTAACGCAGCCTGTTCCTTTTTTATAGCCTGTTGACAACACTTCTGTTCTTCTGGCAGCTATACACTAAGTGCCATACCTGCTGAAACTCCACCTTTAAGATTCCTTGCTCCCTAGCAAAACTTAAATCTTTTCCCAGCTTATCTCAGCTGTCCACCGTGAGATTCCCAGAGACAACGAACCCAAGGTGCAATGGCTTCACACTCACTAAGAAATCTCTCTACAGTGCTTTTTTTCTTCCTAAGCCTTTTTCTTTTAAATGGCTCCTAAAGAGCCAGAAAAATTGGTGAGACTGAGAAGTCTCCATGCTTGCTGCAGCAGCTCTGCAGCTAGTTTCGCTCCCACCTACTTTGCGGGCTGGGAGCACAAGCACAGATAAAACACTATGCTTCAAAAATTAACTTTGGGTATCAACCAAGACACTGCCATTAGAGCAGGGTCCATAAAATTAAGTTTCCTACTCACTACATTTATCTGGAGAACTTTTATTTAAGAGCGGTTTCTTCCTCAATGTTGTCTCTTTTCCTTTTGATTTTAAGCTTATGCTGACCAAGAAGCTCCTGAAGAGCTGGCAGGAGCGGGGTCGAGTGTGAGTTTCCCGTGCTTTTACGACCTTATTTACGATTGATTTACGAACAGGGCGAGTTGGCGTGATTATTTCCACATAATCTTGTGGCTCATCATTAGTCGGCTCTTCCCAGCAAATGCATTTGGGCCCTGGATGGTGGCACTTGAAACAGTAGCATCTCCACAACACAAAAGAGTATAAGGCAAAAGTGCTAGTCCAACCCATGAAGGATCAAATGGGAAAGACAACATTGCCCTGTTCCACAAACCTCTTTGCCTCTAAACCAAGGCTCTCATCATCTCTGCTTACTCCAGAGGATATTATTGTCCCATTAGGGAAATTTTGTAATCCCTATTATACAGGAGCCTTATCCTCCCAATTCCGGGAGCCTTATCATCCCAATTCCGGGAACCTTATCGTCCCTTCTCCGGGAAACTTATTGTCCCTTATCCAGGAACTTACTGACATCATTGCAGTCCTAAGGCTAGAAAGTCCTGAATCCAAGTCAGAACAGAGAATTTTCTCGGGTCTCTGTACATGTCCACAAATTGAAGCGCCCACCTCGAACACCAAGGAAGACACAACACCGTTGTACTCCTTCTCAACGGCCTTTATTGCAGGAACACCTCATTCTTGATACGGGAGAACCCGGGGAACAAAGGAACTTGCCTTAAATACAAGACAGACAGTGGCTGTAAACTTATCCTCTGGGGATTGGTGGAATATGAGATACCTTATTAGCATGCATATCACTCTGGATTTGTAAATGCCAAAGAAGACTGAAGACATGGCTATAATGGTTCTAATACCACAAATGACCACTAGTGCCATCTTTAGCCGCTCCCAACACTGAAGCTCAAAGAACATATTGAACAGAAAATAATAATAGAGGAGATTTCAACACCCTACTCTCATCACTAGACAGAGCACAGAAACAGAAATTAAACAGAGACATAGACAGAAAAACAGAAGTGATAAACCAAATGGACTTAGTAGATATTTTAGAACATTCTATAATAAAACAAAAGGATATAACTTCTTCTCACCACTTCATGGGACTTACTCCAAAATTGATCATATAATCAGTCAAAAACCAGGCCTCAAAGGATACAGAAAGATAGAAATAATCAAATAGAACCTATCAGACCATCATGGGATAAGGCTGTTCTTCAATAAAAATTAAGAAAGAACACTCACATATACATGGAAGTTGAACAATAATCTACTCAATGATAACTTGGTCAAGGAAGAAATGAAGAAAGAAATTAAAGACTTCTTAGAATTTAATGAAAATTAAGGTACAATATACCCAAACTTTTGGGACACAATGAAAGCTAAGAGGAAAACTCATATCTCTGAGTGCCTGCAGAAAGAAATAGGAGAGAGCATAAATCAGCAACTTGACAGCATACCTAAAAGCTCTAGAACAAAAAGAAGCAAATATGCGCAGGAGTAGTAGAAGGCAGGAAATAATCAAACTCAGAGCTGAAAACAACAAAGTAGGAAAAAGGGACTATACAAAGAATCAACACAACCAATACCTTTTTCTCTAAGAAAATCAACAGGATACATTAACCCATAGCCAGACTAACCAGATGATGCAGAGAGTGTGTTCAAATTAATAAAATCAAATATTAAAAAGGGAGACATAACAGCAGAATCAGAGGAAATTATAAAAAATTGTACTACAAAAGCCTATGTTCAAAAAACTTGAAAATCTGGAGAAAAGGGACAATTTTCTAGACAAATACAAGGTACCAAAAATAAATCTGGAAAAGATAAACCATTTAAACAAAACATAACTCCCAAAAGAATAAAAGCAATCATCAAAACTCTCCCAACCAAAAAGAGACCAGGATCAGATAGGTTTAGCGCAGATATCCATCCAAAATTCATTGAAAATTTCATAACAATACTGTCCAAAGTAATCCATAAATTTGAAACAGATGGAGTACTACCAAATTGCTTTCATGAAGGCACAATTACTCTTATCACTAAAACACAGAAAGACCAAACAAAGTAAGAGAACTTCAGACCAATTTCTCTTATCAATATCGACTCAAAAATACTCAATGAAATTCTTTCAAACCTAATCCTACAACACATTAAACAGTCATCCATTATGATTAAGTAGGATTCATCCCAGGCTTGCAGGGATGCTTTAATATACAGAAAACCAACAATGTGATCTACTATACAAACAAACTCAAGATAAAAAAACACATGATCCTTTCATTTGATGCTGAGAAAGCTTTTGACAAAATTCAACATCACTTCATGATAAAAGTCATGGAAAGTACAGGAATTTAAGGCCCACACCTAAACATATACAGCAAATTCATTGCTAACATGAAACTAACTGGAGAGAACCTTAAAGCAATCACACTGAAATCAGGGACTAGTCAAGGCTGCTCACTCTCTCACAACTTATTCAATTTAGTTCTAGACATCTTACCAGAGGAAGCAGACACAGAAGGAGGTCAAAGGAATATAGATTGGAAAGGAAGAAGTCAAAATAGCACTGTTTGTAGAGTATATGAGAGTATACTTAGTGATCTCAAAAGTACCACAAGATAATTGCTAAGGCTGAAAAACAATTTCAGCAAAATGGATGTGTATAAAAATAAACCTGCACAAAAACTAAACAAGCAGAGAAAGAAACTAGGAATATGAGACCCTTCAAAATAGCCCCAAATAATATAAAATATCTCAGAGTGACTTTATCCAAGCAAGTAAAAGATATAAGCATATGAACAGAACATCAAGTCTCTGAAGAAACTGAAGGAGATTTCAGAAAATGGATAGATCTCCCATTTCCATGGACTGGCAAGATTAATATAGTAAAAATGACCATTATACCAAAAGCAATCTACAAATTCATCCCAATCCCCATCAAAATTCCAATCCAATTCTTCATAGAGTTAGACAGAACAATTCACAAATTCATGTGGTATAACAAAAAACACAGAATAGCTAAAACTGTCCTCAACAATAAAAGGACTTCCTTGGGAATCACTATCCCTGAACTCAAGCAGTATTACAGAGCAACAGTGATAAAAACTGTATGGCATTGAGACAGATCCAGCCAAATAGACACGTGGAATAGAATTGAAGACTCAAAAATGAACCCACACACCCATGGTCACTTAATTTTTGAGAAAGGAGCCAAAACCATCCAATGGAGAAAAAGATAGCATTTTCAGCAAATGTGCTGGTTCAATTGGAGGTCAGCATGTAGAAGAACGCAAATGGATCCATTCTTACTGCCCTCTAGAAACCTTAAGTCCAACTGGATCAAGGACCTCCACATCAAACCAGATACAACTAATAGAAAAAATAGTGGAGAAGCATCATAAACACATGGGCACTGGAGAAAATTTCCTTAACAAAACATCAATGGCTCATGCTCTAAGATCAAGAATCAACAAATGTGATATCAAAAACTACAAATCTTCTGTACAGCAGAGGACACTGTTGTTAGGACAAAATGACAACCAACAGATTGGAAAAAGATCTTTACCAATCCTACAGCAGATAGAGGGCTAATATCCAAAATATACAAAGAAATCATGAAGTTAGACTAAAGGGGGGAAAATAACCCTATTGAAATATGGGGTTCAGAGCAAAACAAAGAATTCACAGCTGAAGAATATCAAATGGCAGAGATACACCTAAAGAAATGTTCAACATCTTTAGTCTTAAGGGAAATGCAAATCAAAACAACACTGTGATTCCACCGCACACCAGTCAGAATGTCTTAGATGTAAACTCAGATGATAAAAGATGCTGGCAAGGATGTGGAGAAAGAGGAACAGGCCTCCATTGTTGGTGGGATTGCAGACTGGTACAACCACTCTGGAAATCAGTGTGGAGCTTCCTCAGAAAATTGGACATTTAACTACCTTAGGAACCAGCTATACCTCTCTTGGGCATATTCCCCAAATATGCCCCAACATGTAACAAAGACACATGCTCAACTATGTTCATAGCAGCCTGATTTATAATAGCCAGGAACTGGAAAGAACACAGATGCCTTCAACAGAGGAATGGATACAGATAATGTGGTACATCTACACAATGGAATATTACTCAGCTATCAAAAACAATGACTTTATGAAATTCATAGGCAAATGGATGGAAGTAGAAAATATCGTCCTGAGTGAGTAACCCAATCACAGAAAATCACACATGGTATGCACTTATTGATAAGTGGGTATTAGACCAATTACCCTAGATGCACAGAACATGTGAAACTTAAGAAGGTTGACCAAAATGTGAATGCTTCGCTCCTTCTTTAAATGGGGAACAATAATACACTTGGGAGAGGATGGGGAGGTAAAGTTTATAACAGAGACAGAAGGAACACCCATTCACAGTCTCCCACACAACTGGCCCATACATATACAGAAACCTAACGAGATAAGATGGATGATGCAAAAAAGTGAAGGCTGACAGGATCCAGATGTAGATCTCTCCTGAGAGACACAGCCAGAATACAGCAAATACACAGGCAAATGTCAGCAACAAACCACTGAACTGAGAACGGGACCCTTGTTGAAGGAATCAGGAATCAGTTGAGCTTGAAGGGGCTCGAGACCCCATCTGAACAACAATGTCAACCAAGCAGAGCTTCCATAGACTAAGCCACTACCCAAAAACACTACATGGACTGACCCTGGACTCGAACTTCATAGGTAGCAATGAATATCATAGTAAGAGCACGAGTGGAAGGGGAAGACCTTGGTCCTGCCAAGACTGAATTTCCCATTAAATGGGATTGTTTTGGGGAGGCACTAATGAGGGAGGAAGGGGTGCTAGCACCCATATAGAAGGGGATGTGTATGGGATACAGGGATGTTGGTCCAGAAACTGGGAAAGGGAGTAACAATTGAAATGTTAAAAAACAAAATAACCAAGTTAATAAATATGGAGAAAAAAAGTAATTTTCAACATGTTTAATCATAAGGAAAATGCAAATCAAAACAACCCTGACATTCCACGTCACACCAGTCTGAATGGCTACAAAAAAAAAATCTCAGGTAACAGCAGATTCTGGCAAGGATATAGAGAAAAAAAAGAGCACTCCTCCATTTTTGGTGGGATTGCAGACTGGTAAAAATCATTCTGGGAGCTTCTTTAGAAAACTGGGCATTGCACTATCTATGTACCCAAGTATATCTCCCCTGAGCATATACCCAAAACATTCTCGAACATACAACAAAGACTCATGCTCCACTATATTCACAGAAGAAGATGGAAATTACCCAGATGCCCTTCAAGAGAGGAATGGATACAGAAAATGTGATAAATCTACACAAAGGAATACTACTCAACTCTCAAAAAATGACATCATATAATTCATAGGCAAGTGGATGGAACTAGAAAATATCACCCTGAGTGAGGTAACCCAATCACAGAAAAAACACTCATGGTATGTAGTCAATGATAAGCGGATATTAACCCAAATGCTCTAATTTCCCAAGGTGCACAGATCACAGGAATTTCAAGAAGGATGACTGTAATGTGGATGCTTCACTCCTTCTTTAATAGGGGAACAAGAATACCCATAGTAGGGCACAGGGTGTCAATGTTTAGAGAAGAGAATGAAGGAACAGTCATTGGGGCCCATACATATACAGCCACCAAACTAAATAAATGGATGAAGCAGCAAAGAGAGGCAGGCTGACAGGAACTGGATGTAGATCTCTCCTGAGACACAAAGCCAGATAATGGTAAATACTTAGGCAAATGCCAGCAGCAAACCACTGAACTGAGAAACGGATCCCCGTTGAAGGAATCAGAGAAAGGCCTAAAAGAACTGAAGGGGCTTGAGACCCCATGTGAAATAACATGCCCACCAACCAGAGCTTCCAGAGACTAAGCTACTACTCAAAGACTTTACATGAACTGACCCTGGTCTCCAAAATCATAGGAATCACTGAATGCCTAGTTGGGGCACCAGTGGAAGGGGAGTCTTTGGTTCTCCCAAGACTGAACCCCCAGTGAATGGCATTGTTGGGAGAAGGGCAGTAATGTGGGGGAGAATCGGACAGTAACACCCCTGTAGAAGGGGAGTGGGAGGGGCTAGGAAAATGTTAACATGGAAACCTGGAAAGAAAATAACATTTGAAATGTCAATAAGAAATTCTCAAGTTAATAAAGATTGAAGAAAATAAAAAAAAAACACTCCTTCTGGAAGAGGAGAATGTATCATTTTCCCTTCAGTATCTGTGGGAAGAATTTTGGACACTTGGGCAAATGTGGAATAACCCTATAGAACATTGGAAACATTTGGTTATTTCCGCAAAGTCTTGGGTGGGTAGGAATATCTTGGGGTAAAATGGGAGATCAAGTTCTCCATGTCTAGATAGGGAAGGATGTTGGGAACCTGGAAAGTGTGGGGAAATTACTTGTCCAAGTTTGTCAGTAGAAGAGTCAGCAGAAGGTGGCCCAGGCACAGTGTGATCTACTTTGAATCTTTCAGTGTTCTCTCCAGTACTGTGTTTTGTAGATGTTGCAGGCACTCTGGCTACCAACTCGTCAAAGTCCATATTTTCTTCAAACCCAGTAGAAATAACCCACTTTTTTTTTTTTTCATCTTCCCAAGAATGAGCACTAAAGATGCGGCCACTCTTTTTCTGGTAGCAGGATGTAAGCACATGTTCTGGTATCCCTGGTCAGTGGGTTACTCAGTGATCTGCTATCCTTGGTCAGTGAATTACTCATGCCCTCAGGAACCCTCAGAGGAATTGGAACTGTCCATTTCTTCTTCTCTGTCAGTTCCGGTCTGTGGTCTAGGACCCCCTTACTGACTGAAGCCTTCATATGATCTTCGAGTTTCCGTAACTTTTCTGTAGCACGAATATCAGGTTTTTTTGAATCTCTGGTCTTCATAGGGTTTTGTGGATCTGAAGTTGTACCGAGTGCATCTAAGTAGTCCGGGAGGTACAAAGTCGCTCGGGTCTCTGCTGTTCAATTGCTTCCCACACTGGTGTAGGAAGTTATAATCCGGTTGGGGGACACTGAAGGCGGTCTCAGGTGGCGAACACTGGGAACCCTTAAAGTGCTTCCCCCAAAGGAGTCCGGTGTTATAATCATCTTGGGGGACTCTAAAGGCGTTTCCAGGCCGAGGAGGCTGGGAAATCGGCGGTGCATGGTCAGAAGGTAAAGTCCGGGATGAAGCTCGCTGTCCTCTCTCCACACATCTGGCCTTTTAGTCGTTAGGAAATTGAACAAGAAATGGCAAATGGGCTACTACCACGTGAAGTGTCAATGAATGTACTTCCCAGTGGTGAGGAACATCAGTTGAGCTGTATCCTTTGAGTATTGATCTCTCTCCCGAGAACTTTGGACAAGTCCGGAAGGCAAAGCAGGGAAATCTCGAGTGACCATTGATCTCAGGAAACAACCAAAGCTCGAGAAGGCCTGTCCTCGAGTTAGCACGGGGCAGTAGCGAGGACTGCATGGTGCAGTCGCCAGGTCTGCACGGGGGGTCGCGAGGTCTGCACGGGGAAGTCGTGAGGTCTGCACGAGGCAGTCGCGAGGTCTTCACGGCCCAGTCAGGAGCTGCCTCACTTGTCAATTCTGCTTGTAGTAGCGGGCGATCATCCAAGCTTTCTGAATGGGGAGGATCCCTGTCGACTCTCTTCCTTTGAAGCCAGAGTGCTATCTGCTCTTGTGCACACTGTCAGGGACCAAGACAAGGGATTCTGGAAGGATCAACATGAATGGAAAGGGCAAGGGGTGCTTAAGACACTGTGTGGTCAAGCGACTCTTAAAACACGGTAGTTCCCTCTAAACTGGAGGCCATCAGTAGTGCAGTCATGTTTCTTGGAGCCTCATAACCGAATGTGAAAAGCTGATCCAGACCCTTGCTCCTCAGAGACTGCAGGGACTAGAAAATCACTGGTGGACTGTGTTAGGGAATGAACATGTGATAGGATATGAATAGAGCATAGAATGCATGTGATTGATATTAGAATTCCATGTGACTTCCAGGTGTTTCTGTGATGCTTGTGACTTGGTGTTCACTATTTTTTCTCGTCCTAAAGCTCTTAATATTATTTCCATGATGATATTTTTGAAATATTGAGTATGCTACTCAATGGAATGTATTTTCTCTAGTCACATATATTGAAATTCTAAATGTCTCTTGTTATCGTACACAGTTGCCTGGCTAGAAATCCTGGGATGCATTCAATACTAGTAAGTTTATTGAACACATACTGTTCGTGTTACAAATTTTGCTTGTAATTAATTCTTTTGGTGACCCCCAATTAGATTGTAGAAATGGCTCCTGCCTTTTACAGACATATCTACAATCACCCTTGCTTGGAGAAAGGAGTTAAGTGTTATGTCTTCTTTGAATGAAGAGAAAGACCTAAGGCTACACTCCTCAGGAAACAAGAAATCAGAAACTGTAGGAAGAAATATGCATCTAGGCAACAATAAATGTTCCAAGCTAACCTGTGCAGTAAAATAATGTATGAAAAATGCCACTCCTTTATTATTAGTATTATTAATCATTGTTTTTCTTTTCATTGCAAATATTAACCACTTTCCAGTCCCCATTAATAAACCACCCCACAGTATACTCCTCCACTTTGTCTCTAAGAGGGTGCCTCCCCAAATCTCCCACTCATTCTTGCCTCACCCCTCTAGAATCACTCTTCTCTGGGACATCAAGCATCTAAAGGCCAAGTGCTTCCCCTTCCACTGATGTGAGATGAGGCAGTCCTCAGCTACATATGTAGTGTACCAGACCATGTACATTCTATGGTGGGTTGTTAGGGCCATGGGAGCTCTGAGGTGTCTGCTTAATTGATATCGTTTTTCTACCTCTAATTACAATCCCCTTCAGCTCCTTCAGCCCTTCCCCTACATCTTCCATTGGGATCTCTAGGCTCAGTTCAATGGTTGGCTGTGCTGGCAGAGCCTCTCAGAGGATAGGCATATCAGACTCCAGTTTGCAAGCAGATCTCAAGATCAGCAACAGTGTCCAGTTTGGTGTCTGCAGATCTCTGGATGGCCTTTCCTTCAGCCTCTGCTGCATTTTTGCCCTGCATTTCCACTAGACAGGGATAACTGTGATTTAATAAGAGATGGGCGAGTTGTCCCATTCTTGCACTGTGGACCATGTCTATCTACTGCAGGTGGTGTCTTCAGGTTCAATATCACTGTTGTTGTGTATGTTGGCTAATGTCATGGGTCCAGGGAACCTGTCGCATGCTTAGTATCTGGGACATTCGAGAGATTACCCCCTTACCAGTGAGTGCATGCCATGTGCCTTTATTTGTGTTAGGGTTACTTCACTCAGGATGATATTTTCTAGTTTCATCCATTGGCCTATGAATTGCCTGAAGTCATTCTATTTAATACCTCAGTACCACACCATTGTGTAAATGTACCACCTTATCTGTTTCTCTTTTGAGGGACATGTGGGCTCTTTCCAGCTTCTGTCATTTATAAATAAGGCTGTTTTAAACATAGTGGTGTATGTGAACTTTTTGTAGGTTGGAGCAAGTTTTGGATATATGCCATCGAATGGTACAGCTGGGTCCTCAAGTAGTAAATACTATGTTCAATTTTCTGAGGAACCTCCAGTCTGGTTTCCAGAGTGGTTTTAAGAGCTTGCAATTTCAACAGTGACAGAGTGTTCCTTTCTCTCCACATCCTTGTCAGACTCTTTTGTCACCTGACTTTTTTATCTTAGCCATTCTGAGTGGTATGAGGTAGAATCTCAGGATTGTTTTGATTTGCTTTTCCCCAAGGACTAAGGATGTTGAACATATCTTTAGGTGCTTCTCAGCCATTCAATATTCATCAGTTGAGAATTTTTGTGTTTAGAACTGTAGTCCACTATTAAATAGTGTTATTTGGTTCTCTGAAGGATAGCTTATTGAATTTTTTGTATATATTGTACATTAGTGCTCCATCGGATGTAGGATTTTTAAATATCTTTTCCCAAGATGTTAGTTGCTGTATGGAAGTAATGACAGTGTCCTTTGCCTTACAGAAACTTTGAAATTTTATGAAGTTTCATTTTTCAATTTTTGATCTTAGAACAAAAGCCTTTGGTGTTCTATTCAGGAAAATTTCCCCAATACCAACGTGTTCAAGGCTTTTCCCTGATTTTTCATCAGTTAGTTTCAGTGTATCTGGTTTTATTTGGAGGTCTTATTTTTAAATTTTTTTATTAACTTGAGTATTTCTTATTTACATTACGAGTGTTATTCCCTTTTCAGTTTTCCAGGCAAACATCCCACTAATCCCTCCCCCTCCCCTTTATGGGTGTTCCCTTCCCCACCCTCCCCCCACTGACACCCTCCCCCAACAATCACATTCACTGGGGTTTCAGTCTTACCAGGACCAAGTGCTTCCTGTTCCACTGGTGATCTTTATGTGGAGGACTTTAATCCACATTTACTTAAACTTTGTACAAGGAGATAAGAATGGATTGATTTGCATTCTTCTACATTCTGCCCTTCAGGTGAAACAGCACAATTTTTTAAAAAATGCTATCATTTTTTCCACTGAATGGTTTTAGATCTTTTATCAATTTCCAAGTGGCCATAGCTGTGTGGGTTCATTTCTGCATCTTCAATTCTATTCCATTTATTTACCTGCCTGTCTCAATACCAATACAATACAGTTTTTCATCACCATTGCTCTGTAACACAACTTGAGCTCAGGGATGGTGATTTCCCCAAAATGCTTTTATTTTTGAGAATAGTTTTCTCTATCCTGGGATTTATTTTATTCCAAATAAATTGGCAAACTGTCATTTTTATGTCTGTGAAGAATTCACTTGTAATATTGATGGGGATTGAATTGAATCTGTAAATTGCTTTGGGCAAAATGGACATTTTTACAACATTTGTCCTGTCAATACACAAGCATGGAAGATCTTTCTAATTTATGAGACCTTCAATTTAATTCTTCAGAGACATGTGTTCTTGTCATATATATCTTTCACTTGCTTGGTTAGAGTCACACTGAGGTATTTCATATGCTTTTTGACTATTGTCAAGTGTGTCATTTCTGTAATTTCTTTCTCAGTCTATTTCTCTTTTGAGTAGAGTACTGATTTGTTTGAATCAATTTTTTACCCTGCCCCTTTGCTAAAGTTGTTTATTAGGCTTATAAATTCACTGGTGGAAATTTTGGGGCCAATTAAATATACTACCACATCATCTGCACATAGTGACATTTTGAATACTTCATTTGCAATATTATTCTCTTTACCTACATTTGTTGTCTAATTACTCTGGCTAGGACTTCGAATACTATATTGAAAAGGTAGGGAAAGAGTGGGTGTCCTTGTCTAGTTCCTGATTTTAGTGGGATTGCATTAAATTTCTCTCCATTTAGTTTGATGTTGGCTACTGGTTTGCTGTATATTGCTTTTACTGTGCTTCAGTATGGTCCTTGAATTTAAGATATTTCCAAGACTTTTAACATGAAGGGGTAAGTTCTGTAAAATGCTTTCTCAGCATCTAATGAGATGATTGATTGTTTTCTTTTCTTTGAATTTGTTTTTATAGTGGGATTAGTTTGATTAGTGTTCAGGTTCTGTATATTAAACCATTCCAGTATCTCCAGGATGAAGCCTACTTGACCATGATGGATCATTGTTTTGATGTGTTCTTGGATTTGGTTTGCAAGAAATTTACTGAGAATATTTGCAGGGATATTCATGAATAAATTGGTCTGAAATTCTCTTTTTTTGATGGGTCTTTGTTTGCTTTAGTTATAAGCATAACTATGGCATCAGAGAAAGAATTGTGTAGTGTTTTTTCTATTTCTAGTTTGTTGAATAGTTTGGAGAATATTGGTATTAGGTATTCTATGAAGGTCTGAGAGAATTCTGTACTAAACCTTTCCGGTCCTGGGATCTTTGGTTGGGAGATATTTAATGACTGTTTCTACTACTTTATGAGTTATGGGAGTATTTATATGGTTTATCTGATCCTGATTCAACTTTGGTAACTTGTATCTGAATAGAAAATTATCCATTTATTCCTTACTTTCCCTTTTTTTAAGCATAGGCTTTTATAGTAGGATCTGATAATTTTTCGAGTTTTCTCATTTTCTATGGTTATATCTCTATTTCAATTCTGATTTTGTTATTTTTAATTTGAATACTGAGGATTTACCTATTTCTGGATTTTTCATGGAACCAGCTCCTGCTTTTGTTGATTCTTTATATAATTCCTTTTGTTTCTACTTGGTTGATTTCAGTCTGGGGTTTGATTACTTCCTGCTGTATAGTCCTCTTGGTGTATTTGGATTTGTATTGGTTCTGAGATTTCAGGTGTTCTGTCAAACTGCTAGTGGATCATAGCAATTGTTTCTTTGTGGGGTCTCTCAGAGCTATGAGTTTTCCTCTTAGCATTTCTTTTTTGTGTTCCCAAGTTATGCCTTCATTTTCATTAAATTCAAAAGTGTCTTTAATTTTTTTCTTTATTTCTTCCTTGAACAAGTTCTCCTCGAGTAAATCATTCCTGAGCTACCATGTATATGTGGGTCTTTGGTTGTTCTTGTTGTTATTGAAGACCATTCTTAGTGTTTAGTGATCTCATAGGATGCAAGGGATTAATTCAGTGTTCTTGTATTCGTTGAGGCCTGTTTTGTGATGGATCATATTGTCAGTTTTGGAGAAGGTACTATGTGGGACTGAGAAGAAAGTGCCAGGAGCCATGACTGGACAAGCTAATAACTGGCAGGTGATCATCCCCAGTTGAACAGCATCGGATTACTTTATAATCCACAACTGGAACACCCTTATTAAGCAAGGCTGTAAGGGATTCATTTTGGGAAAGTTTCCTGCTATTAAAATGCTATTCCTGTTGTTATTATTAGACATATATAACAATAATTGAGTTATAGCACACCCCTTTGGAGCAGATCTCTGCAGGCCTATGAAGTTGTACTGTCCCGTAGTGATAGTATACAGACAAGTAGATGAATTCTTTAGTCTTAATAATGATCCTACAATAATTCTTAAAATTATATCAATGGTTATTAAGCTCTTTTATAGTGGGACTGCTATAAGTCTGTTTCTATTAATCAAAATTCCAGTGACAACTCTGCCAGTCTCCCAGGTGTCACCATTTAATTGTTCTGAGAGAGTAAACAGACTTACTCTTACTCAGAACACATTCCAAGAGGTTCCATAACAGTTATCAAGAGTCAAACAAAGAGATCAAACAATTTGTTACAGGTGAAAGGACACAAGATAAGATATTGACTGGGTTTTTCTATATATAACTTCACTAACAACTATGGTTTAGGATCTTCAGTGAGCCTGTGGAGCTAACACTCGTGATGAATGTTTAGCCAGATAATTACTTCTGATGGATAATCGTGATGTCATGCTCCACCACCATGATGTCATATCCCACACCCATGATGTCACGCCCCCTTCCCAGTGATGTCATGCCTGCGTCCCTTGCTAGAATGGTTGCATCTATTCACCAGATAGCATTCTGAATGCTGCCCTGTAAACACACTCCTCTTGGCCCCTACCATTTACACTCCCTCCTTCTATCCTCTACCCTTCTTATCTGAGAGAGTGGAGGACACCTCTGGGTTCACCCTCTCCCCTGGCACATCAAGTCTCTACTCAACTAGATTCATCGTCTCCCACCAGGTCCTGAAAACGCAGCCCGGGTAGGAGAACAGGATCCACAGACAAGCGACGGGTTTAGTGACCCCACCTGAAGATCATTGTGCTCCTCTGTCTCTGTCTGCCCTTCCCTCAGCCCTTCAGTGAGACTCACTGAGCTCCATTCGATATTTGGCCGTATGTCTGTGCACGTGTGTCAGTCGGCTGCTCCGTTGAGTCTTGCAGAGGACAATAATGCTACCCTCCTGTCTGCAAACATAAGAAAGGACCATTAATAATGTCAGGGTTTGCCGTTTGCCCATAGGATAAGTCTCACATCCGGCCACTTACCTTGTCGCCATTCCCTCATTTCCTCTTCCATCTCTGTCCCTGTGTTTCTTATAGAGAGGACAAATTCTGGGTCAAAATTTTGGGAGTGTGTTTGGGTTATTATCCTTCCACCTTGGGTCCTCTGTGGCTATGGAAAGTGACCATTTCAGTACCCGTATCCCCACTGCTACGAATCACAGCTAAAGTCACCCTCATGGATGCTGGGGTAGCCTCACACATCCCAGATCGCAGGCAAATAATACAGATATCACCCACCCTGGACAGTCACTGATTTCAGTTTATTCTCTTGGCCCTCTGTCCCTCTTGCCCGTCTCTCCCAAGAAATGATTCTCAAACCCCATTTCCCTTCCCATCCTCTCACCACCCAATCCTTTCCTTCCATCTGCCTCCTCTCATTATTTTATTCATCTTTCTGAGTGAAATTTAAGCATTTTCTTAGGCCTTTCTTCTTGTTTAGCTTCTTTGTTTCCGTAGATCGTAGCTTGGGATTTCTGTACTTTATGGCTAATACCTTCTTTTAAGTGAATATGTACATGTTATTTTGTGTCTCAATTACCTCATGCAGAACAATACTTTCTCATTCCATCTACTTGACTGCATCCTCACAATGTACTTATTTTCATAGCTGCATAGTATTCCATACTGTAAATGAACCACATTTTCTGTAGCCATTCTTTGGTTGAGGGGCATCTGGGTTATTTCTATTTCCTTCTCATTATGAAGAAAGCAGTTAGGAAACTTATGGAGCACATGTCCTTGAGGTATGGCAGAGGTCTTTTCAGTTATAAGGCCAGGAGTAGTATATATATATGTTTATATGCAACTTCAAAAAAGTTTAACTCCATGTGTAGCTCACAAGTTAATGTGAAATGCTGAGGGCAGAATTTTTTACACTTCAGTTTGCTTATATGGTGAATCACTTTGATCGATTTTCATAGAGTGAACAACTCCTGCAGCTACAGGAGGAAGCCTACTAGATGGCACTGGATGGAATATTCATGTGTCCTTGGATTTTGTTTTCTATAATTTTACCTAGTATTTTTTCCACCTATATTCTTAAGGGAAATTCGTCTGAAATTCTTGCTGTGTTGAGTCCTTTTGTGATTTAGTTGTCAGGGTGACTGTGCTGTCACAGAATAAGTTTGTCAATTTTCCTCCTGTTTCTGATTTTTGGAGTATGTTGAGAATTCTTTGAAAATCTGGTAGGACTCTGTGCTCAAACAATCTGGCATTGTGGCTCTTTCAGTGGGGAAACTTTTAATTACTCTTTTGTCTCTTTAGGTGTTGTAGAGCTATTTACATAATTTATCTTACCTCAGTTTACCTGTTGTCAGTGTTATCCATCTACAAAATCATCCATTTCATTCAGAGCTTCAAATTCTGTAGCCACCAGGTTTCTGAAGTGAGACCTAAGGATTTTGTGACTTGTCCATCGATGTGGCTCCCTGATCATTTCTGATTTTGTTATTTGGATGCTATTTCTCCTCCTAGTACATTATCTGTCTTAGGGTTTGTCTGTCTTGTTGATGTTCCCAAGGAACCAGCTATTTTTTTGTTGATCTTTGTATTATCTTTGTTTCTGATGTTCCACTTTCACCCCGAGTCTGATTATTTCTTGCTGTCTCCTCCTTTAATATGTATTTGCTTCTTTTTATTTTAGAGATTTATGGTGTGCTGGGAAGTTGCTAGTGTTGGTTCTCTCTGGTTTCTTTATGAAAGCGCCTTGTGCTGCATATGCGTGTTCCTCTTAGCACTGCTTTCCTTATTTCCCTTAAGTTTGGAGAAGCTGTGCCTTCATTTTCTTCGAATTCTAGGAATGTTTTTTTTTTTTTTTAGTCTTCTCTGAACTGATGGTTCTTCAGTTGCGAGTTATTGAATTTCAATGAGTTTATACACATTTTCTTATTGTTGAAGTCCAGTTTTAATCCATTGTCATCTAAGAAAATACAATGGTTAGCTTGTGGCTTTTTTAGAGTGCGAGAACATGGTCAGTTTAGGATAAGGTTCCATGAGGTTCCATGAAAGGAGAGTGTTTACTTTTGTATTCAGGTGAATTATTATGTAGATATCAGTGAGGTCAACTTAATTCAACCCCGTGTTAGTTACATCATTTTTTTTTAATTTCTGTCTCAATGGCCTGCCCTTGGTAAGAGTAGGACATTGATATTCCCTACTACTCATATGTGAGGTTCGATTTGATATTTAAGCTTCAGAAATATTGCTGCTTTTGTCTTTGGCATATAGACATCTAGAATCGAGATGGCATTTTGGTGGATTTTTCTTCTGATGCATATGAATTGTCCTTCCCCAACTCTATTGATTACTTTTGGTTGCAAGTCTGATTTGCTGGATGTTAGAATATCTACGCCATCTTGTTTCTTGTGTCTATTTGCTTGGAAAAGCTTTTCAAACACCTTTGTATGTGGTTGTGTCTATCTCAGTTGCTGGATTGTGTTTCTTGAGTGCGACAGAAGGATGTATCCTGTTTTTAAATCCATTGTGTTAGCCTGTGTTCTTTTACTATTGAGTAGAGGCCATTAATGCTTAAAGGCATTAATGAGATGTGATATTTAGTTCATGCTATTTTGATGTTGTGGAAGCATGGTTTTTTTGATTGCATGTTTTTTGGTTTTTGTTTTTTCGATTGGGATGTTTGAGTATGTATGTGAGTATTAGATATGTTCTGTAGGGTGCATGGCTTTTTTTGTTAACATGTTTCGTTTTTGTTTTTTGGAGGAGCTGTTAGATTATGCGTGTGAATATGAGAACACTTCTGTAGGTTATGCTGTGCAATTATTAATTTCTAGTGGGAGGCAGGGATGGTTCAATTTCTGAAAATCCATCAATATAATGCACTACCTAATGAAACTAAAAGAAAAAACATCACATGATAATCTGATTAGATGCTGAAAAAGCTTGCAAAAATATTCCAAGCCCCCTTCATGTTAAAAGGATAAGAGCGAGCAGGGATACCACTCCTATGCAGAAACATAATAGAAGCAATGGGCTGCAAGTCGGTACCCAACATCAACCTAAATGGAGAGAAACATAAAGCAATTCCATTAAAGTCAAGGACAATGTAAGGATGCCCACTATCAGTATAGTATTTGAAATTCTATCCAGGGTAAAAGAATGGTTCAAATTTGGTTCTGACATGGAGTATGGCCAAGGCCTGAGAAGGAGAAATGGCACAGAGATTTAGAACTCCTGGGGTATGGCCCACTCTTCAGCACAGTCTCATTGGGCCTTGGTGAGTCATGAACCCAACGGACTTCATGCAGAGTGTTGCTTGGTTATACCACTCATATCTCTCTTAATCTAAGAAGTGCATGAAAATCCTCATGGAGCTTCCCACCACTCACAAGGCAGCGCCATTGGTATTGGCAATAACAGTGGTCAAGGTCTTTTAGGGATTGCCTCTGGGGCAGATCAGTGCTTCCATCATTGCCTGAAGAAATGTAGAATGGTCAGAGACGACCACAACCCTTAAAAACTTTTGGGAAAATAAAACTGTCCGTGAAGCTGGCTAAGATGTTTTCACTACTGTCTCTGATGTAATATATATATATATATATATATATATATATATATATATATATATATACATATATATATATGGAACAATTTGAAGTTCGGCTGGGACCTTTTAAGGTCAGGGATCAAGAACAATGGTGGCACAGGCTAATGGTGTGACTGTCACAGAAGCTGGACTTTGATGACTGATTTCTGACCCAGTTTTACCCTCAGCTTCCTGATAGGATTGAATAAGGATTTCCAATCACAGACGTGCATTCTGATCATTTAAAGCAGATATGAAGTTTTTATACAGATGTTTAGATTTCTTTTTTTTTTAAGATTCTTATGAGGGTACTTTTAATGATAAATAATACAATACTTAACCATTGCTCTAGAAATTCAAATTGCTGCCTACAGTGAAGGGAAACCAACTGAAAAAAGTACTTTGTTTGTTCTTTGTTACTTTATAAAAAATTGCTTACTTATGAAGTTATGCTGGCCTTGGGAGTAATTTGTTTTCTCTACGTGTATTATGTAATACTAGGTCTCATACAGTGTCGGGTACCACTTTTTTCACCATCAAGCAGGAGAAGAAAATTAGTACATGTTCACATTTGCAATTTTTAACGGCTTGAAAGATTTCACTAGGATATCAAAGCTACTTGTTGTGGTTAGCCCTGTAGTTATCTGTATTTTGATGCTTAATCCACTGGCCCAAGGAAAGTTGCCTAGTCTTGTACTCAGAACTCAGGTGACTTCACAAGAACCACCTCCCATTGAATTTGTAAAGTACATGTGAGGGGCAGGAACAGGACAGAAGGAATCCTGTCATTGGAGGAGAAGGAAGGATGGGCGGGAGAGATGTTTGAAGGGAGGGGAGGAGACTAGAGGAAAAGGTAGATACAGGAAGAGGAGAGGGTGAGAAGCCATTGAAGGTGAAGTCAAGATTCTGCTCTCTGTATTTACAGGTTGGTATTAATGTTCCTAAGGGATAGATGGTAAAGTGCTTTGTTTGTTTAAGTGGGCAATTATACCTTATTAATTGGGTTAAAATTATTGTGTTGTGTGTTCTTTTACATGAGGGTTTGAGGATAGGAAAGTGTGTGGCAGCAAGAGACACTGGGCAGCCAAGGAGTGGGGATGTTTTTTCCCAAAGATATCTACCAGATATCATGGGACAATATGGTGCCAGTGCTAGCGGGGTAAAAGGCAACATTACTTTTTTCTTTTCTCTTTTTACAACAGATCATGAACCAAGGTGATGATCAAGAATCCAATAGCAATCCTTAGAGTTTACTGAAAAGTTTTATTTTCTAAGTAAGAGGACACAGGCTCTATGTTAAGGCATGTGATAACTTAAGGCCAGGAATTCAAACAATGAAAAAGCGCAGCAGCCTTTACTGACAGGCTGTAGGTCCGCTGCTCTGTGATAAGTAAGGGCAGCTCAGAGAGTTAATAGATTAAAGCTGCTTTTTAAAGAAAGTTGTTTAGAAAGTTTTTCAGGATACTCATATTCTTTTTAAGGTGGGCTCCAAGTGAATTTTGGGATTAAATCCTAGGTACACAAGGTACTTCATTATTACAGGTATTATTAAAAAGTGATAAAATTTGGTTTTAGGAAGAAGAGTGTAGAGACATTTCCTGAAACAGGGGGGATGTTCATAAATGCTTCAGAACTTAGATAAGGAAAAATTAGTCACTACCAGCAAATAGAGAGTTGTGATAAATGTCTGTAACAGCAGGCAGAGTGAATGCAGACATATATTGTAGAAGTTATTAAGGTTAAAGAAAAATCTGTGGCTCTGGGTAGAGAGCTTAAGTGATGGACATATTTTGGGCTAAAGCCCTGAGTTTTAAGTTGCATATTGATATTAGAATTGATAGAATGTTGTGGTTTGCCTTGAAATTTTCTCTGAATTTGTTAAATAAAGGCAAGTGCGTGAGATTTGTACAAAGGGTAAAATCAGGAGCAAGAGGGGGATTAGATTCAGAGAAGAGGGTTAGAGAGGACAGTTGGCGACAGTTGAGCCAGTGGAACCTGAGCAGGAGGGGGAGAGGATGGAACAGTTGGGAGTGTGAAGGGAGGAGAAAGAAGCAAGGAGGAGAAGGGAATGGTTTAGAGATAGGATGGGGAACTGAGAAGAGTTAGAAGAGACAGGAGATGGAGAGAGGGGAGGAGAAGGAAGCTAGGAGGAGAAGGGAACGGTTTAGAGACAGGATGGGGAACTGAGAAGAGTCAGAATAGACAGGAGATGGAGAGAGGGGAGAAGCTAGGAGTCGTTGTAAGAGAAAGAGAAACTAAAGCATGAAAAGGTTGATATATTTGGGAGAGTGAGTAAAGAAAAGAGAGAGAGAGGAGAAGCAAGGAGTCGTTGTGGGAGAAGCTGGAGACTTGGTAAATAAAAGGTGCAAGGGATAGAAGGTACGGGGCTTTGTATGATTAAGTGGGCAATTATATCTTACCAATTGGATATAAGATTATTGTGTGGTGTGTTTTTATATGTAAGAGTCTCACTGTAAGAAAGTGTGTGGCTGGGCTGTGTTTCCGCCAAGATATACAGCAGAAATCTGGGGCACTGAGGTGTGGAACCCAAGCAGGGTAAAACAACCAGAGAAAAACATTTACTGTTTCATTTTTATTTTTTATTTTTTATTTTTATTATTTTTTACAACAACAATAGAAGGTGTTTAAGTTTGTTTTAAGGAGAGTAAAGAAACTACCTGAATCACGTGGTGATTTTCATCTGTGGTTTGAAACTTAGATAGGGAAAAATTGGTCTTATTTTGCAGTTTGTGTCTGACACTGATATCTGGGAGATAGAATTGTTTCTAGTTGAGACTTCATCATCTCAGTCTTTTCACAAGTAATAATCTGAGTACCATTCCTTGACAGTGACCTTTTAGATTTCTGAATCAGTAGGTGTGATTAGGTGGCAGATTTCTTTACTTTAATTTCTTTTATTTTTTTTAGCAAATTTTATTTCTTTTTTCAATTGGATATTTCTATATTTTTTCAATTCAAATGTTATTTCCTTCCCCAATTGCCCATAAGATCCCTAAACTGTCCCTCTCCCCATTTCTACAATGTCCCTTACTGCTCCTTGACATTCCCTTGAACTGGGAGTCAAACCCAGGGAGGATGAAGGGCTTCTCCTGTGGATGCACAACAAAGCCATCCTTTGCTATATATCCAGTTTGAGCCATAGGTCTGTCCATTTAGTCTTTGAATATTGGTTTAGACCCAGAAAGCTCTGGTTCATTGGCATTGTTGTACTTATGGGGTTGAAAACCACTTCAGCTCTTTTAATCCTTTCTCAAAATATACCAACAAGAGGTCTGTTTTCAGTTACTGGTTTGCCACTTGCATTCACTTCTCTGCTTGACAGGTTCTTCCTGTGTCTCTCAGGGAAGATCTATATCAGCTTCCTTGCAGAATGCACTGCTTAGCTTTATCAACATTATCTAGTTTTCGTGGCTAGTAAATATACATTTTTTGGCTCGTACAGCTGGTTAGGTGCAATTTTAAAATGGATTCTGCACAACTATGTCAAGATTTTATAATCCACAAATGAATATGACCAATAGACTCCCTCCTGTTCATATGAACATATTGGTTTTGAGGTTTTACTGGACCTAAAGCCATTCCTCTCACTGCCCATCCTCCTGAATATTATGTTTGGCCTGTAGAAATAATCATGGTAGAACATCCAAAACCCTCAAGTCTGGGACTGGGAACACAGGAAGGTAGATATGGGAGAACTGATATCTAATGGGACTAGAGAACTGCATTCTACACTCCATGGTGTTTTTTGCATTACTGATGTCTGGTAATTTTTGGATAAAATAAGGTTTAGGGAGTTTTTCCTTTGAAGTAGGTACATAATATTTAAATTATTATACTCTATAGCTGAGTCCCCTTTGTTGAAAAAATCATTTAAAAAATTGGAATTGGAAAACAGAAGTTTTGAGTACACATTCAGGAATATATTTATAAAGTCCCCTATCAAGGAATGTAAAATAAGAAAATGTAATGTGAAATTCGTTCACTTAAAGGTCTGTAGAAAAAATATTGGCTTGTGGAAAACATAGAAAACCTAGGAAATTGAATTGTATGTCAGAGGAATGGAATTGGGAATAAATTGATTGTTCAGAAGAATCTACTTCACCCCATGTTCCTAGATCTTTTCTCTGTATGCCCAGTGCCTTACCTTCTACATTTACAGCATGTATACACTAATGAAGCAAGAAATAGTTTCTAACTTTAGGGAGATGTAGTATGTAAAGTTGTCCATTGTATAACCAATTCTATATGGGTGATCCCCTTCCCATCCTCCCCCCATTACCTCCAGCCCCCCAACAATCACGTTCACTGGGGATTCAGTCTTAGAAGGACAAAGGGCTTCCCCTTCCACTGGTGCTCTTACTAGGATATTCATAGATGCCTATGAGATTGGAGCCCAGGGTCAGTCCATGTATAGTCTTTGGGTAGTGGCTTACTCCCTGGAAGCACTGGTTGGTTGGTATTGTTGTTCATATGTGGTCTCGAACCCCTTCAAGGTCATCCAGTCCTTTTTCTGATTCTTACAACGCAGGTCCCTTTCTCAGATCATTGGTTTGCTGCTGGCATTCGCCTGTGTATTTGCTGTATTCCGACTGTGCCTCTCAGGAGAGATTTACATGTGGTAACTGTCAGTCTGCATTTCTGTGCTTCATCGATCTTTTCTAATTGGGTGACTGTATATGTGTAGGCCCTATGTGGGGCAGGCTCTGAATGGGTGTTCCTTCTGCCGCTCATTTGATCTTTGCCTCCCTATTCCATGCCAAGTGTATTCTGGTTCCACTTTTAAAGAAGGAGTGAAGCATTCGCATTTTGATCATCCGTCTTGAGTATCACGTGTTCTGTGCATCTAGGATATTTCATGCATTTGGGTTAATAGACACTTATCAATGAGTGCATACCATGTGTGTTTTTCTGTGATTGGGTTACGTCACTCAGGATGATATTTTGCAGTTTGATCAATTTGCCTATGAATTTCATAAAGGCAATGTTTTTGATAGCTGTGTAATATTCCATTGTGTAGATGTACCACATTTTCTGTATCCATTCCTCTCTTAAAGGGCATCTGGGTTCTTTCCAGCTTCTGGCAAGTATAAATAAGGCTACTATGAACATAGTAGAACACGTGTCTTTTTTAATATGTTTGGGCATCTTTTGAGTATATCCCCAAGAGAGGTATAGCTGGATGCTCAGGTAGTTCAATGTCCAATTTTCTGAGGAACCTCCAGACTGATTTCCAGAAGGGTTGTACAAGTCTGCAATCCCACCAACAATGAAGGAGTGTTCCTCTTTCTCCACATCCTTGCCTGCACTTGCTGTCACCTGAGATTTTGATCTTAGCCATTCTCACTGGTGTGAGGTGAAATCTCAGGGTTGCTTTGATTTTTATTTCCCTTATGACTAAAGATGTTGAACATTTCTTTAGGTGTTTCTCTGCCATTCCGTGTTCATCAGCTGTGAATTCTTTGTTTAGATCTGAACCCCATTTTTAATAGGGTTATTTGACTCCCTGCGGCTGTCTAACTTCTTGAGTTCTTTGTATAATTTGGATATATATATATATAAGCCCTCTATCTGTTGTAGGATCGGTAAAGATCTTTTCCCAATATGTTGGTTGCTGTTTTTTCCTAACCACAGTATCCTTTGCCTTCAAAAGCTTTTCAGTTTTATGAGATCCCATTTGTTGATTCTTGATCTTAGATCATAGGCCATGGTTTCTTCAGGAATTTTTCTCCAGTGCCCTTGTTTTCCAGACAGCATGCACTTCTTAGCATCATCAATCTTATCTAATTTTGGAGTCTGAAATATATATAGAAAATGTATACACACACACACACACACACACACATATTTTGCTGGCTCCTACAGCTAGGATGTTGGGTGGAATTTTAACATGGTTTCTGGGAAACTAGGTCATGAATGTAGAATCACCAAATGACAATGTCAAATAGACTCCCTCCTGTTCTTATGAAACTATTGAAGTTGAGGTATATCTTGACCTCAAGTGATTTTTCTCCCTGCCCATCCTCCTGAATCTTATGTTTTACCAGAAGAAAGAATTGGGGCAATTTATTTAAAACCCTCAAGTCTGTCCCTGTGAACTCAGGAATTCAGATATTAGAGTACTGATATCTAATGGGACTACAAGAAACATAATCTGTACTTCATTTTGTCCTTTGCTTTACTGATGTCTGGTAATATTGGGATAATATAAGGATTTGGGAGTTTATCATTTGAATTAGGTACACTATATTTAAAGTCTTAGATTTACTCTTTAGCTCGACCCTCTTTGTTGCCAAAATCAGTGCAAAAAATGAATTGAAAAATACAGTTTTTGAGTACACAAATATATATACAAAGGAATATATTCAAAGTCTTCAATAAAAGAAGTACAATAAGAAAATGTAATACAATATTCAGTCAAAATACTGTAGGGCAAATTCTGTCCTTTAGGAAACAGAGAAAACCTAGGAAATTGCACTGTATGTCACAGGAATTGAACTGGGAATAAAATTATTATCCAGAAGTATCTCCTCTACTCTGTGTGTCTAGATCATTTCTACCCCTGCCAAGATCCTGACTAACTTTGTCCATTCAGAACATGTAAACAGTAATGAAGCAAAGAGAAGTCTCTAGCTTTAGAGAGACAGAGTACATAAAGGATTCCCCTGTGTTACAGGGCACATACCTGGAAACGGCACTCTCGAAACTGCTCAACGTAAAGAAAGCTGTTTAGAGGTAGGCCATGGAAATTCTCAGTTACATCATCATTAGGCCCTCCATGAAAAAATCTCTTGTATCTTGGAGATCCCTAGTTTCTCCTGTGATATCATGTTGTCATGTCTGCAATGCCTCTCGTATATTCCTTCAGAACCTATAGGTTTTACTAATTGGCCTCTATTTCAGAGGAAACATCAATTTGGGAGTGAGAACAAAGAGGATGAAAAGCTCAGAGATGGGGAGAATGAAGATGGACTTCTGTCTTGGTATAAAAAAAAGGAAGAAATATGTCCACCCAGAGAAATCTCACTGAGTCCTTGGTAGGAGTTGAGTAGTTACCTTGAAGAGATAGAATTGATCTGAGCCTTCCACACATGGGATCAGGAGCTCGGAGCTCGGAGCCTGTCAGAAGCATCTGGACTTCCCTGCTTCTAGTGGTTCCTGTTAGTCAGAGAGTTTATATCATTAATATCTTTATCCAAAAAACCAGGCGTTGTGAAGGGCACTGTTCTTTTCCTTAGAGCTGATGGCTTTTATTTTTTTTTGCCCAGAAGAAAAAGGTCCTAAGGAAGAAGTGAAAGACAAGTATTTTGTCGTCAGCTCAGAGTAAACTCCTCGATTATTTGGATAACTATAGTGCAGTTTGTCTCTGATACTGGTATTCGGGAGAGAGACATGTTTATAGTTCATCATATTATTTTTCCACTAATATTACTCTGTCTCCCATTGCCTGGTTGTGACCCTTCAGATTTCTCAGTCAATATGTCTGATTAGATGGCAGTTTTCTTATCTTTAACATATTTAATTCTTTTTATTTTTAGCAATTTTTTTGCTTTTTTATTTGATTTTTCCATATTTACATTTCAAATATTTTTGCCTTTCCCAGTTTCCTGTCCATAAGATCCCTCCCCGTCCCCCCCCCACTTCTTATATAATTCCCCTTACTGCCCTTTGAAATTCCCTTGAATTGGTAATAAAACCTAGGTTAGACCAAGGGCATCTCCTTCTATTGGTGCCCAGCAAGGCCATTCTCTGCTACATATGAAGTTGGGGCCATAGGTCTATCCATGTACTATATTTGAATATTCATATATTACAAGAAAACTCCGGTTCATTGGCATTGTCTTTTTTATTGGACTGAAAGCTCCTTCAGCTCCTGTAATCCTTCCTCAAAAATCTACCAACTAGAGATGTGCTTTCAGTTCCCTTTTTTGCTACTACCATTCACTTTTGTATTTGACATGTTCTAGCTGTGTCTCTCAGGAAAGACCTATATCCATATCTTCTGATCATGCAATTTTAAGTTTCATCAATCTTATTTAGTTTTGGTGGCTGATATATATATATATATGTATATATATATATATCTGTATATCTATATCTATATCTACATCTGCATCTGCATCTCTCTCTCTCTCTCTCTCTCTCTCTCTCTATATATATATATATATATATATATATATATATATATACATATGTAACCTACAGATATGAAATTAGATGGAATTTTAACATGGATTCTGGGGAATAATGTCAAGAAAGTAGAATCTATAAAGGACAGTGCAAAATAGACTCTCTCTTGTTCTTATGAACCTAATGAAACTGAGGACCTCAAGCCATTCCTCACTCTTCCAAACCTCGTGAATCTTCTGTTTGGCCTGAAGAAAGAATCATAGTCAAGTATCCACAACACTCTAGTCTTGCCACGGGAACACAGTAAGGTAGATAATGCAGGACTGGTATCAAATTGGACTAGAGAACCGAATTCTACAGTCCATGTTGTTTTTTGCTTTACTGATGTCTGGTAATTTTGGGATAAAATTAGGATTTGTGAGTTTATCATTTCAAGTAGGTACACAATATGTACAATGTTATACTCATTCTAGAGCTGGGCCACATTTGTTTCCAAAATCATTGCAGAAAAAGGAATTTGAATACCGAATTTTTGAGTACACATTCAGAAATATTTATAAAGTCCCATATCGAGGAATGTACAGTAAGAAAGTGAAATACAATATTAATTCAATTGAAGGTCCATAGTGAAAATACTGGCCTTTGGGAAGCAGAGAAAAGATACAAAATTGAACTGTATTTCACGAAATGTACCTGGGAATAACATTAATATCCAAAAGAATCCCATTCATTCTATGTTAAAAGACCTTTTCTACCCATTCCAAGCCCTTGACTAATTTTTTCTGTTCACAGCATGTAATCTCATATAAAGCAAAGCAAAATCTATAGTTTTACAGAGATGGAGGATATAAAGGTTTCCACTGTGTCACAGGAGACATACCAGGAAAGGACACCCTAAAATATGGTCAATGTAAGGAAAGCTGTTCAGCAGGTAGGCCATGGCAGTTCTCAGTGATATCATCATTAGGCCCTGCCTGAAAAATCTCTTGTAACCTGGAGAGATTTTTCTTCTGTGATGTCACAATTGCTGTCATGACTTCATCTGCATCTCAGGTATTCCTTCAGTACCTCTAGGGTTCAGTAATAGGCATCTAATTCAGAATAAACATCCATTTTGGAGTAAGAACAAAGAGGATGAAAAGATCAGAAATGGGTAGAAGGAAACTGCCATTCTGTCTTTGTCTAAAAAAGGGAAGTAATATGTGTGCTTGGGAAAACACAGTTACTCCTTGGTAGGGGTTGACTGGTATTGCTGAACAGATAGCCTTGATCTGAGCCATCCACATATGCAAATCAGGAGCTGGGAACCTCTCAGAAGCATCTGGACTTCTCTTTTCTTATGGTTCCTGTAAATCAGAGTTTTTATAAATCAATTTCTTCATTCCAAAAGCTAGTTGTTGGGAAGGGCACAGTTGTTCTCCTCAGAGCTCATGGCTTTTACTCTTTTTGCCCTGAAGAAAAAGGTCCAAAGAAACAAAGAAAAGACATGTATTGTGTCCTCAACTCAGTGTAAATGCCTCCATGCTTTGTATACCTGTAGAGCAATTTGTGTCTGACACTGATATCTGGAAGGGATATAGTTGAGACTTCATCATCTCAGTCTTTCCATTAGTAATACACTGAATACCATTTCCAGACAGTGACTGTTTGGATTTCTCTGTCAAAAGGTTTAATTATCTGGCAGGTTTCTTTTCTTTCTTTCATTTTTTTTATTTTTTAATACAATTTTATTGCTTTTTTATTTGGATATTTCTACATTTGCATTTCAAATGTTATTTCCTTTCCCAGTTTCTTTTCCATAATTGCCCTATCTAAATCCGCTAACCTTCTTATATAACCCACCTTACTGCCCCCTGACTTTCCCTTGAACTTGGAGTCAAACCCAGGCAGTACCAAGGACTTCTCCTTCCATTGGACTTCTCCTTCCATTGGTGACCAACAACGCTATCCTTTGCCACAGATGCCGTTGGAGCCATAGTTCTATCCATGTATAGTCTTTGAATATTGGTTTAGTACCAGAAATCTCTGGTTCATTATCATTGTTGTTCTGATAGGGTTGAAAGCACCTTTAGCTCTTTTAATCCTTTCTCAAACTCTACCAAAAAGATGTCCGTTTTCAGTTCACTGGCAGCATAGACTCCTTAGCTTCATCAGTCTTATCGACATTTGGTTGCTGAGTGTGTGTGTGTGTGTCTGTGTGTGTGTGTGTGTGTGTGTGTGTGTGTGTGTTTGTGTGTAGAGCTGAACAATGAATTCTCAACTGAGGAATATCCATATTCTTAGTCACTAGGTAAATGGAAATAAAAAAAAAAATCCTGTTGTTCCACAGCACACCAATCAGAATGGCTAAGATATATTTGGTGCCTCATACAGCTAGGGTGTTTCGTTGATTTTTCACAAGGATTCTGTGAAACTAGGTCAAGAATTTAGAATCCACAAATGATTAAGCCAAAGCGACTCCATCCTATTCTTATGAACCTATTGAAGTAGAAGATTCACTGGACCTCAAGCCCCTCATCCCTCAGCCCATGACATGAACCTTATTTTTAGACTGCAGAAAGAATCATGGTAAAGCATCCAAAACCCTCAAGTCTGGCCCTTGAAACACAGGAAGATAGATATTAGAGAACTGCTATCTAATGCGACTACAGAAATGCATCATAGAGTCTATGCTGTCCTTTGTTTTACTAATATCTGGTAATTTTTGGATAAAATAAGGATTTGGGAGTTTATCATTTAAGTAAATACAAGATATTCAGAACTATAGAGCTGGGCCCCTTTGTTTCAAAATCATAACAAAAAATGGAATAGGATAATAGAACATTTTAGTACACATTCAGCAATATATATATATATTCCACTATCAAGGAATGTACAAAAAAATTTAATAAAATATTCACTAAACTAAAGTTCTGTAGGGAAAATACTGGCCTTTAGAAAAGAGAGATATCTGAGGAAATTGTACTATAAGCCAGAGGAATGGAACTAGGGATAAAATTATTATCCAGTAGAATCTCCTGCACTCCATATTCTTAGATCTTTGGGACACATGGCAAGGCCCTGACTAACTTTCTCCATCAGAGCATGTAACCACTAGTGATGCAGAGAGAATTCTGTAGCTTTAGAGAGATGGAGTACATAAAGGTTTCCACTGTGCCAAAGGAGACAGACCTAGAAAGGACACCCTTGAATCTGGTCAATGTAAGGAAAGCTGTTCAGTAGGTAGGCCCTGCCAGTTATCAGTGACATAATAAATAGGCACCACCTGAAAAATCTGTTGTAACTGGAGAGCCCTAGCTTCTTCTGTGATGTAACAAGTATTGTCCTGACAGGAACTGCCTCTCAGATATTCCTTCAGTACCTCTCCACTTTACTAATAGGCCACTTATTCAGAGTAAACAGCCATTTGGGAGGCAGTACAAACAGGATGAAGAGATCAGAGAAGAGGAGAAGGAAGCTTGCCTTCTGTCTTAGTATTAAAAAAAATGAAGAAATAAGTGGTACTGGGAAAGTTCAGAGAGCCCTTGGTAGGGGTTGAGTGGTATCACTGAAGAGATAGACTTGATCTGAGCCTTACTCATATGGGAATCAAGAGCTGGAAGCTTCACTGAAGCATCTGGACTTCCCTGTTCTAATGGTTCCTGGATGTCAGAGGATTTATGTCATTCATTTCTTTATTGCAAAGCCAAGAGTTTGAGAGGGCACAGTTGTTTCTCTGAGAGCTATGGCCTTTATTATTTTTGTCCTAAGAAAAAGGTCCTAAAGAAGAAGGATGGACAAGTATTATGTCCACAGCTCAGAGGAAACTCCTCCAAGATTTGGATACCTATAGTGCAGTTTGTGTCTGACATTGGTATCTGGGAGAGAGAAGTTCTTCTAATTGAGACTTCCATCATCTTTGTCTTTCCACTAGTATTACTCTGAATACCACTATAGATTTCTGAGTGAATAACTGTGATTAGTTGGCAGTTTTCTTTATTTTTATATCTTTCTTTCTTATTTTTTATAAAATTTTAGTGTTTTTAAAGTGGATGAGTCTATATTTACATTTAAAATATTATTTCATTTCTTAGTTTCCTGCCCATAAGATCACTACCTGTTCACAATCCTTTCTTATCTAACCATACTTCTACCCCTTGACATTTCCTTGAACTGGGTGACAAACCAACGTAGGACCAAGGACTTCTCCTTCCATTGGTGCCAGCAAAGCCAACCTCTGCCAAATATACATTTTGAGCCATAGGTCTGTCCATGTTCATTCTTTAAATATTGGTCTATTACCAGAAAGCTCTGTTTCATTGACATTGTTTTTCTTTTGGGGTTAACAGCACCTTCAACTCTTGTAATCCTTTCTCAAAACCTACCAACAAGAGGTCCGTTTTCCGTTCACTGGTTTGCCACTAACATTCACTTCTGTATTTGACATGCTCCAGCTCTCTCTCAGGCAAGACCTATATCCAGTTCCTGGTAGAATGCACTTAGCTTCCTAAATCTTATCTAGTTTTGGTGGCTGATTATATATATATATATATATATATATATATATATATATATATATATATATATATACTTTTGGTGGATCCTACTGTATGAAGTTAGGGGGAATTTTATCATAGATTCAGTGCAACTGGGTCAAGAATGTAGAATCCACAAATGGATTTGGCAAATAGATTCCCTCCTGTTCTTATGAAACTATTGAAGTTGAGGATTCCCTGGTCCTGAAGCCATTCTTATCACTTCCCATCCTTCTCTATCTTATGTTTGGCCTCAAGAAAGAATCATGGTAAAACATCCAAAAACCTCAAATTTAACCCTGAGAAACTGGAAAAGAGATATTGAAGAACCGAGATCAAACGGGACCTGAGAACCAAATTCTATACTCCATGTGGTCCTATGGTTTACTGATATCTGGAAATTTTTGGATGAAATAGGAATTTGGAGATTGCCATTTGAAGTAGGTACACCCTATTTACACTGTTATAATCACTCTATAGCTGGGCGCATCTGTTGCTAAAATCATTGCAGAAAATGGAAGTGGAAAAGCAAATTTTTGAGTACAAATTCAGGAATATATATAAAGTCACCTATCAAGGAATATTCAATAAAAATTGAAATACACATGCATTCAATTAAAGGTCTGTAGGGAAAATACTGGCCTTTGGGAAACAGAGAAAATGAAGAAAATTGAACTGTGTGTCACAGGAATGAACCTGAAAAAGAAAATATTATCTAGAAGAATCTTCTAAACTCAAATTCCTAATTCTTATCGACTCATGTAAAGACCCTGACTACCTTTGTCCATTCAGAGCATTTAACCACTAATGAAGCAAAGAGAAGTCACTAGCTTTAGAGAGATGGAGTACGTAAACATTTCCACTGTGTAATAGGAGATATATGTGGAAAGGGCACCCTCAAATCTGGTCAATTTAAGGAAAGCTCTTTAGCAGATAGGCCATGGCAGGTCTTAGAGACATCATAGTTAGTTCATTCATGCAAAATCTCTTGTATCCTGGAGAGCATTAGCTTCTTCTGTGATGTCACATGAGTTGTCGTGACTGCAACTGTCTCTCAGATATTCCTTCAGTAACTCTAGGTTTTACTAATTGGCCTCTAAATTCAGAGCAAATTGGGGAGTGATAACAAAGAGGATGAAGAGATCAGAAATAGGGAGAAAGAAGCTGGTCCTCTGTCTTGGTACAAAATACAAGGAACAAATATATGGTCCTACGGAAAGCTCAGTGAGACATATATAGGGGTTGAGTGCTATGGGTGAAGAAATAGCCTTGATCTGAGCCTCCCACATAAGGGAATCAGGAGTTGGGGGACCCTCAGAAGAATCTGGACTTCCCTGTTCTTATTGTTCCTGGAGAGTTTATATCCTTCATTTCTTACTTCCAAAAGCCAAGTGTTGTGAAGGGCACAGTTGTTTTCCTAAGAGCTCATGCCCTTTACTCAATTTGTCAAGAAGAGAAGGTCATAAGGAAGAAGTGAAAAACAAGTATTGTGTCCCTAGGTCTGAGTAAACTCCTCCATGCTTTGGATATCTATAGTGCAGTTTCTGTCTGACACTGATATTTGGAAGAAAGAAGTGCTACTAGTTGAGATTTCATCATCCCAGACTTTCCACGAGTATTACTCTGACTACTTCACTATTTAATTACTTCACTATTTCACTTTACTATTACACTTCGGATTTCTGAGTTAATATGTGTGATTACTTGGCAGGTTTCTTTTCCTTTATATCATTCATTTTTTTTTATTTTTTAGCGATATTTATTGATTTTTTAATTGGATGTCTCTATATTTACATTTAAAATATTCTTTCCTATCCCAGTTTTCTGCCCATAAAATCCCTAACCATTCCATTTCTTTCTTCTCTAACCAGCCTTTCTGCTGCATGACATTCCCTTAAACTGGGAGACAAGCTAGGGAAGACAAGTGCTTCCTTTCCAATGTAGCTCAAAATCTCATCTTCTGCCACATATGCATTTGGAGCCATAGGTTCAATGTACGTTCTTTGTATATTGGTCTAGTATGAGAAAGTGGTGGTTCATTGGCATTGTTGTACCTATGGGGTTGAAAGCACCTTCAGCTCTTCTAATCTTTTTTTTTTTCAAAAATTACTTACAAGTGGTCCGTTTTCCGTTCACTAGTTTGCTACTAGCATTCACTTCTGTACTTGACTTGCTGTATCTCTGTCTCTCAGGAAATATCTATATCCAGTTCATGGAAGAATGCATTTCTTACCTTCGTCAATCTTATCTAGTTTTGTTGGCTGATGTAAACATATATACTTTGGTGGATCCTACACCTATGTAGTTAAGAGGAATGTTAACATGGATTCTGCACAACTATTTCAAGAATGGAGAATTCACAAATGACAATTTTTAAAAGAATCCCTCCTGTTTTTATAATCTATTGAAGTAGACCTTTAACAGGTCCTCAAACCATTCTTCTCCCTGCCCATCATCCGGTATCTTACTTTTGGCCTTCACAACACAGGAAGCTAGAGAGTGTAGTACTGATATCAAATGGGACAAGAAACTTAACTCAATAGTCCATGTTGTCCTTTGCTTTCCTGATGTCTGGTCATTTTTCAAGAAAATAAAAATTTGGGATTTTACCATTTGTAGTAGGTACACAGTATTTACACTTTTATATTCACCCTTTAATTGGGCCCCCTTTGTGACCAAAATCATTGCAGAAAATGGAATTGGAAAACAGAATTTTTGAGTACACATTGAGGAATATTTACAAAGTCCCCTATCAATGAATTTTCAATAAGAAATTGAAATACAATATTCATTCAATTAATCGTCTGTAGGGAAAATACTGGCCTTTGGGAAACAGAGAATACCTAGAATATTGAAGTGAGTCACAGGAATGAACCTGGGAATATAAGTATTATCTAGAAGAATCTCCTAAACTCCATGTTCCTAAATCTTTTCTACCCATGCCAAGACCCTGACTAACTTTCTCCACACAGAACATGTAACCTCTATTGAAGTAGACAGAAATCTCTAGCTTTAGAGAGATTGTGTACGTAAAGGTTTCCTCTGCATCAATGGAGACGGACCTGGAAAGGGCACCCTCGAACCTGTCAATGTAAGGAAAGCTGTTCAGGATGTAGGCCATGACAGATCTCAGTGACATCACCATTAGGCCTTCCCGAAAACACTCTTGTAACCTGGAGAGTCATACCTTCTTCTGTGATTTCACAACTGTTCTCATAACTGCAACTGCTTTTCAGATATCCTTCAGGAACTCTAGTATTTAATAATTGGCCCCTAATTCAGAGAAAATTGGAGAGTGATAACAAAGTGGATGATGAGATTGGAAATAGGGGAAAGGAAACTGGCCTTCTGTCTTGGTATAAAAACAAGGAAGAAATACGTGGTCGTTTGGAAAGCTCAGTGAGTTCTGGGTGGTGGTTGAGTGGTATCGCTGAAGAGATAGCCTTGATCTGAGCCTTCCACATAAGGAAATCAAGAGCTGGGAGAGTCTCAGAAACATCTGTACTTCCCTGTTTTTATGGTTCCTGGATGACAGAGGGATTATATCATTCATTTTTTTATTCCAAAACCAAGTTTTATGAAGTGCACAGTAGATTTCCTGAGAGCTCATGACCTTTACTATTTTTGTCAAGAAGAAAAGGTCCTACGGAAGAAGAAAAAACAAGTATTGTGTCCCTAACTCAAGTTAAACTCCTCAATGCTTTGGAAACTTATAGTGCACCTTGTATCTGACACTGATATATGGGAGAGAGAAGTGCTTCTATTTGAGACCTCATCATCTCAGTCTTTATACTAGTATTAACCTGACTCCCACGTCTGAGTCAATATGTTAGAATATTTGGCAGCTTTCTTCTCTTTTATATCATTCACGTTTTTTTTTTATTTTTAAGCAATTTTTTTTCTTTTTTACTAGATGTTTTATATATACATTTAAAATTTTATTTCCTTTCCCAGTTTCCTGCCATAAGTTCCCTACCAGTTCCATTTCCTTCTTTTCTAACCAGCCTTTCTAGCGCATGACATTCCCTTGAACTGGGAGACAAACTAGGTAAGACAAGGGCTTCTCTTTCCAATGTTGCCCTAAAAGGCTATCCTCAGCAACATATGCATTTGGAGCCATAGGTCAGTCCATGTACTTTTGTTTTATATTGGTCTAGTATAAAAATTCTCTGGGTCATTGGCAACGTTGTTCTTATGGGTTTGTTAGCACCTTCAGCTCTTCTAATTCTTTTTTCAAAATTTACCAACAAGAGGTCCATTTTAAATTCACTGGTTTGCTACCAGCACACACTTCTGTATTAGACATGCTATATCTGTGTCTCTCAGTAAATATTTATATCTGGTTCCTGGCAGAATGCACCTCTTTCCTTCATCAATTTTATCTAGTTTTTTTGACAGATGTATACATATATACATTTGGTGTCTCCTACACCTAAGTGGTTAAGTGGAATGTTACCATGGATTCTGCCTAAATATGTCAATAATGTAGAATTCACAAATGACTATTTCAAATAGACTCTCCTGTTTTTATGAACCTATTGAAGTAGATGTTTAACTGGTCCTCAAGACATTTTTTGCCCTACCGATCATCGGGTATTTTATGTTTGGCCTTAAGAATAATCATGGCAAATTATCCTTTACTCAAGTCTGGGCATGCAAACACTGGATGTTAGATAGTGTGTATTGTTATCAAATGGGACTAGTGAACTGAATTCAATAGTCTGTGTTGTCCTTTGCTTTCCTGATGTCTGGTAATTTTTTGTTAAATAAGGATTTGGGAGTTTATCATTTGAAGTAGGATTACAGTATTTACACTGTTATACTAACTCTGCAGCTGGGCACGCTTTGTGACCAAAATCATTGCAGAAAATGGAATTGGAAAACCGAATTATTGAGTACACATTGAGGAATATTTACAAAATCTGCTATCAAGGAATTTACAATAAGAAATTGAAATACAGTATTCATTCAATTAAATGTGTGTAGTGAAAATACTGGCCTTTGGGAAACATAAAAAACCTAAAAAATTGAACTGTATGTCACAGGAATTACCTGTCAATAAAAATATTATCTAGAAGTATCCCCTACACTCCATGCTCATAAATATTTTCCACCCATGCCAATACCCTGACTAACTTTCTCCATTCAGAGCATGTAACCAATAGTCAAGCTGAGAGAAGTCTCGAGCTTCAGAGAGATGGAGTACCTAAAGGTTCCCACTGTGTTACAGGAGATGGACCTGGAAAGGGAACTCTCGAATCTGGTCAGTGTAAGGAAAATTGTTTAGCAGGTAGGCCATGACATTTCTCAATAACATCACCATTAGGCCCTCCCTGAAAACTCTCTTGTAACCTGGAGAGCCATAACTTCTTTTGTGATGTCACAACTGTTGTCCTGACTGCAACTGCCTCTCAGAAATACTTCAGTATTTCTAGTGTTTACTAATTGGCCTCTAATTTAGAGCAAATAGGGGAGTGAAAACAAAGAGGATGAAGAGATTGGAAATGGAGAGAAGGAAGCTGGCCTTCTGTCTTGGTATAAAAATCAAGGAAGAAATATGTGGTTTTTAGGAAAGCTCAGTGAGTCTTTGGTAGGTGTTGAGTGATATCACTGAAGAGATAGCCTTATCTGAGCCTTTCAGATATGGGAATCAGAAGCTGGGAGCCTGTCAGATACATCTGAACTTCCCTGGCCATGGGAACCCTGGGAGGTACAACTATGTCAAGAATGTAGAATTCACAAATGACAATGCAAATAGACTCCTTCCTGTTTTTATGAACCTATTGAAGAAGATGTTTCACTGGTCCTCAAGACATTCTTCTCCCAGCCCATCATCTGGTAGATTACATTTGGCCTTAAGAAAGAATCATGGTAAAAAGTCCTGAACAATCAAGTCTGGCCATGGGAACACTGGAAGGTACAAAGGGTTGTACTGATATCAAATGGGACTAGAGGACTGAATTCAAACTCCATATTGTCCTTTGTTTTCCTGATGACTGGTAATTTTTCGATAAAATAAGGATTTGGGAATTCATCATTTGAGGTAGGTAAACAGTATTCACACTCTTATACTCACTCTATAGCTGGGCCCCCTCTCTGACCAAAATCATTTCAGAAAATGTAATTGGCAAATGGAATTTTTGATTCCACATTGAGGAACATTTACAAAATCCCCTATCAAGGAATTACAGGAAAAATTGAAATACAATATTCATTCAATTAAAGGTTTTAGAGAAAATATGGCCTTTGGGAAAGAGAGAAAACCCAGAAAATTGAACTGTATTTCACAGGAATTACCTGCCAATAAAACTATTATCTGCAAGAATCTCCTACACTCCATGTTCCTAAACCGTTTTTACCCATGTCATGCCCCTTAATAACTTTCTGCATTATGAGCATGTAACCACTGGTGAAGTATAGAGAAGTCTCTACTTTAGAGTGATGTAGTACATACAGGTGTCCTGTGCCACATGAAACATACCTGGTAAGGGCACTCTCGAATCTGGTCAATGTAAGGAAAAGTGTTCAGCAAGTAGACCACGGTAGTTCTCAGTGACATCATCACTAGGACCTCAATGAAAACTCTCTTATAACCTGGTGAGCCCTACCTCCTTCTGTTGTCATGACTGCAACTGCCTCTCAGAATTTCCTTTAATAAATCTAGGGTTTACTAATTGGCCTCTAATTCAGAGACAATTTGGGAGTTAGAACAAAGAGGATGAAGAGATATGATATGGGGAGAAGGAAGCTGGCCTTCTGTCTTGGTATAAAAAACAAGGAAGAAATATGAGGTGCTTGGGAAAGCCTAGTGTGTCCTTGTTAGGGGTTGAGTGGGATCACTGAAGACATAGCCTTTTTCTGTACCTTCCAAATAAGGGAAACAGGAACTGGGAGATTGTCAGATGCATCTGCACTTCCCTGTTCTTTTGCTTCCTGGTAGTCAGAGACTTTATATCATTCATTTCTATATTCCAAAAGTCATGTGTTGTAAAGGACACAGTTGTATTCCTGACAGATCATGGACTTTATACATTTTGTCAAAAAGAGAAAGTTACTAAGGAAGATGGGATGGACAAGTATTGTGTCCTCAGCTCAGAGTAAACTCTTCAGTGTTTTGGATACCTATTGTCCAGTTTCTGTCTGTCTGAGACTTCTATCTTGGAGAGAGAAGTGCTCTATTTCAGACTTCATCATCTCAGTCTTTCCACTAGTATTACTCTGTCTATCATATTAGATTTCCAAGTCAATAGTTATGATTAGTTGGCAGGTTTTTTTTTTTCTTCTTTTATATCTCTCATTTTTTAGCAAATTTTATTGGTGTTTTTAACTGGATGTTCCTTTATTTACATTTAAATTGTTATGTCCTTTCCCATTTTCTGGCCCATAAGATCCCTATCTGGTCCCCCTGCCCGTCTTCTATAACCCTTCTTACTACCCCTTGACATTCCCTGGAACTTGGAGTTAAACCTAGGGAGGAACAAGGACTTCTCCTTCCATTGGTACTCACCAAGTCCATCCTCTTCCGCATATGCAGTTGGAGCCATAACTCTGTCCATGTACATTCTTGAACATAGGTCTAGTATCAGAAAGCTCCGGTTCATTAGCATTGTCGTTCTTATGGTGTTAAAGCCCCTTCAGCTCTTGTAATCTTTCCTAAAAATCTACAAACAAGAAGTCCATTTTCAGTTCACTGGTTTGCCACTAGCATTCACTTCTGTATTTGGCATAATCTAGTTGTGTCTCTCAGGAAATATCTATATCTGATTCCTGGAAGAATGCACTTCTTACCTTCATCAATCTTGTCTAGTTTTGGTGGCTGATGTATATGTATGTACTTTTGGTGGCTCCTACAGCTCTGAGTTTAGCTGGAATTTTAACATGGGTTCTGCATATCTAGGTCAAGACTGTAGAATCCACAAATGGCAACACCAAATAGACTCCATACTCTTTTTTGAAACTTCTGAAATTGAGGCGTCACTGGTCCTCAAGTCATTCCTCTAGATGCCCAGCTTCTTATATCTTATGTTTGGCCTTAATAACTAATCATGGTAAAATACTCAAAACCCTCAAGTATGGGAATGAAACTCAGGAAGGTAGATATTGCAGAACTGATATCAAATGGGACTAGAGAACCAAATTCAATAGTCCATGTTGTGCTTTGCTTTTCTGATATCTGGTAATTTTTTGTTAAAATAAGGATTTGGGAATTTATAATTTGAATTAGGTATACAGTATTTACACTGTTATGCTTATTCTATAGTTGGGCCCCCTTTGTTGCCAAAATCTTTGCAGAAAATGGAATTGGAAAACAGAATTTTTGAGTATACATTGAGGAATATTTTCAAAGTCCCCTATCAACGAATTTTCAATAAGAAATTGAAATACAGTATTCATTCAATTAAACGTCTGTAGGGAAAATACTGGCCTTTGGGAAACAGAATACTTAGAATGTTGAACTGAGTCACAGGTATGAACCTGGGAATATAAGTATTATCTAGAAGATCTCCTATATTCCATGTTCCTAAATCTTTTCTACCCATGCCAAGACCCTGACTAACTTTCTCCGTTAAGAGCTTTTAACTACTAGTGAAACAGAGAGAAGTCTCTAGCTTTAGAGAGATGGAGTATGTAAAGGTTTCAACTGTGCAATAGGAGACTCTCCTGGAAAGGACACCCTCGAATCTGGTCAATGAAAGGAATGCTGCTCAGCAGCTAAGGACATGGCAGTTCTCAGTGACATCATCATTAGGCCTCCCTGAAAAATCTTTTGTATCCTGGAGATCCCTAGCTTCTTCTGTGATGTAACAAGTATTGTCCTGACAGGAACTGACTCTCCGATATTCCTTCAGTACCTCTCTGGTTTACTAATTGGCCACTAGTTCAGATTAAACAGCCATTTGGGAGTGAGAACAAACAGGATGAAGAGATCAGAAATGGGCAGAAGTAAGCTGGCCTTCTGTCTTAGTATTAAAAAAAAGGAGAAATAAGTGGTATTTGGGAAAGCTCAGAGAGCCCTTGGTAGGGGTTGAGTGGTATCGCTGAAGAAATAGACTTGATCTGAGCCTTCCACATATGGGAATCAAGAGCTGGAAACTTAACAGAAGCATCTGGACTTCCCTGTTCTTATGGTTCCTGGATGTCAGAGGGTTTATATCATTTATTTCTTTATTCCAATACCAAGTGTTATGAACGGCACCGTTGATTTCCTGAGAGCTCATGACCTTTACTCTTTTTGTCTAGAAGAAAAGGTCCTAAGGAAGAAGGGAAAAACAAGTATTGTGTCCCTAACTCAAGTTAAACTCCTCAAGGCTTTGAATCCCTATAGTGCATGTTGTGTCTGACACTGATATCTAGGAGAGAGAAGTGCTTCTAGTTGAGACTTCATCATCTCAGTCTTTATACTAATATTAACCTGACTACCACTTCAGATTTCTGAGTCAATATGTTAGATCACTTGGCAGCTTTCTTCTCTTTTATATCATTCATGTTTTTTTTTATTTTTTAGCAATTTGTTTTCTTTTTAAACTACATGTTTCTATATATACACTGAAAATATGATTTCCTTTCCCAGTTTCCTGCCCATAAGATCCCTACCAGTTCCATTTCCTTCTTCTCTAACCAGCCTTTCTGCTGCATGACATTCCCTTGAACGGAGAGACAAACTGTGGAGGTCAAGGCCTCTCTTTCCAATGTTGCCCAAAAAAGGCCATCCTCTGCCACATATGCATTTGGAGCCATAGGTCTGTCCATGTACTATTTTGTATGTTGGTATAGTATGAGAAAGTTCTGGTTCATTGGCATTGTTGTTTGTATGGGTTTGAAAACACCCTCTATCCTCTTTCAAAATTTACGAACAATAGGTCCGTTTTCAGTTCAATGGTTTACTACTAGCATTCACTTCTGTATTTGACATGCTGTATCTGAGTATCTCAGGAAATATTGATATCCGGTTCCTGGCAAAATGCAATTCTTACCTTCATCAATCTTATCTAGTTTTGTTGGCTGATGTATACATATATACTTTTGGTGGCTCCTACACTTATGTGGTGAAGTGGAATGATAACATGGATTTTACCCAACTATGTCAAGAATGTAGAACTCACAAATGACCATTTCAAAAATACTCCTTCCTATTTTTATAAACCTAATGAAGTAGATGTTTAACTGGTCCTCAAGCCATTCTTCTCCTTTCCCATCATCCAGTATCTTTTGTTTGGCCTTAAGATAGAATCACCTTAAAACATCCTAAAACCTCACGTCTGGCCATTGGAATGCTGGAAGCTCAATAGTGTAGTTCTGATATCAAATTAGACAAGAAACCAAAATCAATAATCCATGTTGTCCTTTGCTTTCCTGATGTCTGGTAATTTTTCGATAAAATAAGAATTTGGGAATTTATCACTTGAAGTAGGTACACAGTTTTACACTTTTTATACTCACTCTGTACCTGGGCCCACTTTGTGACCAAAATCATTGCAGAGAATGGAATTGGAAAACAAAATTTTTGGTACACATTGAGGAATATTTACCAAGTCTCTTGTCATGCCCAACCTCGACCAGCAAAAAAGATATGACCAATGAAGATCTTCTTCAAGCAGTTTTACTCAGGAACCTTGAAACAATCTTCTGACCCCAGGGAACCCCCGGAGAACACTTAAATAGCTAGCGCTGGCTAATCCCAGCAAGCTATCTGGGTCATGCAGACAGGCTGTCAGTATGCGGAAGCTAGCAAGCCAGGCAGGTATAGCCAAATAAGGACTTGCTTACTACAAGGAGCGCACACTGTTCGGAGGATGGAAGGTGGAACCAGCACAATCTTTGACGCGCGTCACATCACAGCCGCCTATAGTTCCACCTTTTTGTTTAATTAACCAAGCAGGCAAAGGCACCACTGAGCGTGGTGACCCGCCCTGTCTTAGGATCACCCTTCATTAAACCAGTCTTAGGACACCTCTTCGCCCACCAAGTTCCTTAGCTAGAAGAGAGGTTGCCCATAACTGGGGAGGGTCACTCACACATACTCATGCCTGAGGTACAACAAGGTCTTCTGAATAACCTTAAGCCAGGCTTGAGGGGACTGTCCTGCTTCAATTTCTGCAAATACCTGTACCACCATAACAGTGTGCCGCCTCTGAACAAACCTCATTCTACAGAGACAACACAGGCACACTAGGCAGACCAGCAGCAAGAATCCAACTAGGGTTCCCATACCCGCCCACTCCCTCAGATGATTCATAGCAGCCTCAATCCAAAATGACAATCCCGTAGCCAGTCTAGCATATGCACGTGTGGAGTTCACCGTCACGATGGCTACACATAGCTGATCCATTAAGAAATCGAATTCTCCTGTCCAATTTCCTAGAAGATAACTTGACAACTTTTTAGAACAATTAGATGAGTGGATTTAAAAGTCATGATGTATCGGCATGAGTCTCCGGAACACCAATAGTATCCCCCACAGGGGTTCCATTTGGACCACCATTTGGGTCACACCAAGAAGTGTCAGCAGCAGCAGGATCTTCATTCTTGTTGTACCTCCTGGTCAATCTTTCAGCGACCCAAAACGGATCTTGCCGGTCCTGAGGAAACACACAAAGAGACCCTCTTGCCCATGACAACACGGGATCTGGCCAATGTCATAAGCCAGTGATCACGTCTTTCCATTTCACGTAACCTTTCAACATGCCCACCCGACACTAATGTCGGTCAGTGGCAGATAGGCCATCATAATCCAATATTAAAAAATTAAGAGTAAAAGGGGCTAAGGATATCTGTTCCCTGGTGGTTCTACCATGGCCTATTCCCCCTATTTGTTTAATCACGCATTCCTTCAAGGTACGATATGCTTGCTCAACAATACCTTGACATTGGAGATTATAAGGCAGGCCATGGGTCAACTGCATATCCATCTGTTTACAAAAGGATTTGAAAGATATGGCAGTATAAGCTGGGTCATTATCAATTTTTAAATGTTAAGGCTTTTTCCAAACAGCCCAGGCTTATAGGAAGTGTCCAATAACATTGCGTGGCTTTTCTCTACTCATAGGGTAGCATGAATGACACCTGAACAAGTATCCACAGAAACATGAATGCATTTTAGAGTCCCAAATCCAGGTATGTGAGTTACATCCATTTGCCAAATCTTTAGGGGCAAAAGGCCTCTAGGATTAACCCCTACACTAGGGGAATCGTGAAAAGTGATACACTGTTGACATCCTAAAACTATCTGTCGAGCATCTGCTCAAGACAGATGAAACTTCTGATCTAAGGTCTTAGTAGGCACATGAAATTGTTGATGAAACTGTCCAGCTTGATCCAATGATGAGCTTAAGAAGATGAACTCCATTTGGGTCCATCTATCCACAAGATCTTTTCATTGTTAGACAAAAATCTTGACCTCTTTTTCAGATCAATTCCTGAAGTTCCCTGAGCAGCTGACATACCGTGCTGCTAATTTTAATAGGGCAAACCACTTCTAAAATCTTAACTGCATTAACAAATATGATGAATCAGAGAGCAAATTAAAGGCAAAGGAACAATTTTTATACACTTCCTGCACAATCTTGATTTCAATTATTTGTGGAGAGCTGGGATGATATTGACACAAAATTGGCTCTTGATGGTTAATCACATAAGCTCCACAGCCATTTTTGGATCCATCTGTAAAAATGTTTGGCGCCCCCTGTATAGAAGTACTGGAAGTAACCTTAGAAAGAATATGTGATGTTCTTTAAAGAAGGATAGCAAAGAATGTTTTGGATAATGACTATCTATCTCTCCATGGAATCCACAGCATAATATAGCCCAATCACCCACAGTGCAACACAAGATCTTCATCTGCTGAACTGTATAGGGCACTATGATCGAGATTGGGGAAACACCAAAAAATTGTATGCACTTTTGGATCCCATACAGGGCTAATTCTGTAACTGCTGTAGGATAATACTCTACTGATCTAGCTGGAGAAGCCTTGGGATAAAAACAAAGCAGAGGGCCATCTTGGCACAACAATTCTGTGGGCTGCATGTAGGTGGCTAGAATTCATAGCACAATGTCTGCACCCTCCTTCCATTGATGTAAAATTGCGCCTTGTAATCCTTTTTCAACCTTCTTTGAAGCTCTCCTTGCTTCATCTGTCAATTGTCTATGAGAATCCAAGGCCGAATCCCCAATTAACGTATTATAAAATGGTTTTAATTCATAATTTGGTAAATTTAAATAACATCTGACCCAATTAATATCTCCTAATAATTTTTTAAAATCATTAAGTCTTAAGATTATCTTTCCTCCATTCATCCTCCTGTGGAATAATGATAAATGACTTAATTTTGCTCTTAAATAATTTACAAGATTGCCCTTTTGTACCTTTTCTGGGGCAATAATCAATCCCCTACCTTCTAGCAATTTAACTAAATTTCCACATGATAAATCTAAAATCTCTTCATTCTTTGCAGTTAAAAGGATATCATCCATAATATGAGGTGCATGAAACTTCTGTCTTATTGGGGTGATGGCGTTGCCAACAAAAAGTTGACATATAGAAGGGCTATTTGGCATACCCTGTAGTATAACTACCCACTCATATTTTTATCAGGTTCTTCATGTTTGCATGATGGAACAGTAAAAGCAAATCTTTCACTATCCCTTGGACAAAGAGGTATGGAGAAAAAGCAATCTTTTATATCAATCAGTACAGCAGGTCAACAGGCTGGCAGAGAGGATAAAAGAGGAAGCCCACGTTGCACTGGGCATATGTTTTGCAACTGTTGATTATCAAATTGTAAATTATGCATCATCATTCCCTGACTTCTTATATCACATATATTGGTGTATTCCAATATGATACTGATGGTTTTATATGCTTCTTAGTCAGCTTTAGCTGTGGCAAGCTTCTCAGAAGAAAGCAGTCACTGAAGAACCCTCACTGGCTCCTCTGTTTTCCAGGTAATGGGAACCCTTACTCAGCAGCCCTAAGGAAAAACCCAAGTCCTGATCCTTTTCTCTCTTGTGGGCAGTTATAGGGTTAGTCCTACCCTGCAGGTATTTCCCTATTCCTTTACTGGGAATATAACCCATATGTTTCATAATTTTTTGTGAAGTTTCAGAATACTCAGTGTTCAATTTGAAACCCATATATTTCAGCAAATCTCTCCCTCAAAGGGAAATGGGCAAATCCAACATATAGGGTTGCATAACTCCCGAATGCCCTTCCTGATCTCTCCAACTCAATTGTCTTGCACTCATATCAGGAGCTCATGCTTAATGGAGACATTGTAATGTTTGATATGAGGCCTGTACTGGCCATCCAGAGAGCCAATCTTTCTAGCTATTATACTTTTACTGGGCACTGTATCCAACAGTCCTAGGATCCTTTTTCCTTCGACCCTTAGCTCCATTACTGGGCGTTGGTTTCAACCCAAGGCTAGAAATGTAAGGTTGGAGCTGAAACCATTCTCTCCTCTCCCTCTAGACTGGGCTGCAAGTCTTCCATGAAGCCTAGGCAAAGTAAGAGTTGGGCTATTCTGTCCCCAAGGGAAATGGCAGTAATCCCTTTCAGTGATTCTAACATGTTCTTGACTACCCCAGTATAATCTGGGTCAATAATGGACATGTAGTCCTCTTAAAGCTGTAGATGATTTCCCTATAAGTAACCTTACTGTGCCAAGTTCAAGGGGACGTTTAAAATCAGTTTCTATCAACTGTACACCCATCCAAGGAGTTAGTACGAGTCTGGCCGTGGACCAGATGTCCAGTCCTGCAGAGCCTTTAGTGGCTCTCCTTGGCCCCTCAGATGGCGAAGGGATGGCCATCTATCGTGACTCTGTTCTACATCCTAATTCTCGACTGGCACATATATTTGTGGGCCTTAGGGTCGTGGACGTGGCTGTCCATTTTTTGGACCTGCTCCACCAAAACCCGAGCTAAGAGGCTGCCCATTGATGTCTTTTACCGAGTGGCACTCATGAGTGCAATGGTTCCCCTTTTTGCACTTGGGGCACAACCTTTTTGCCTTGGTCGTTGGCCACTTCTTGTACTGAAAGACTTCTGCTTTCTGGACATTGCCTTTTGAGGTGCCCCTGTTGATCACACTTAACACACATTCCTGAGCTTCCTCCTTTTCTCTGCATCATCTGCATAACAGCAGCTGCATGTCCAGCATTATTCAAAGATCCCCCTATATCTCTACAGACCTTGATCCAAGCTTCAAGTCCCTTATTCTTGTAAGGAGTGATAGCGGCTCGACATTCCTTTGTGCAAAGCTCATAGGCCAAGTTTTTAATTAAGGGCATAATCATAATGGGGTCGCCAAAGTCTCTACCTGCTGCTACCACTAATTGGGCTTCAAAGTCAGAGAATGGCTCCATAGGTCCTTGAAGGATCTTGATGAGGTTTCTACTCACTTCTCCCTTACTAGGTAAGGATTTCCATGCATTTGTTGAAACCTCATTAATCTGCTGGTAAACCTGTCCTGGATACCCTGTCTGAGCATTGGCAGAGTGTCCCTGACCTAGCAGCATATCTCTATCCCAGGCAGCCTCCCCCCCCCTCGCTACCAAGTTAGCGGCAGCCTGTTCATTGGCAAACTCAATAAGAAAAGCTCTCCAGTCCAAATACTGTCCCAGACTAAGACAGGCCTGAGGAAGTTTACTCCAATCACTAGGAGTCATGCAAAATCTGTGTAAGGCCTCAACCTGAGTTATGGTAAATGAGGTCATAAAGCGATATGTCCTGATTGATTTTACAGGGACTTGATCACCTTAAAGTCTAAAGGCTCATGATACCTTTGTTGATTATCATCCACATAAACAGGATAGACCAGATGCAGTTCTGTGTGGATTGGCTTCCACTCTTCTGGGCAGAATTTACTACCCATTTGTCACGCGCCCAATTTCTCACCAACAAGAACGACGTGTGGCAACAGGATTCTTTTGCGAACAAGCCTTTACTGTACAGCTCTCTTGAACAGGGACAGGGAGACCTCAAGCAGCAAGAATGCTCGCCTTATATAGACAGCAGCTGAGACTTTGCTAATTGTACTTCCGGGATTGGCAGAGCATGAATACCTCATTAGCATGGTGCTGCTCCCTCATTAGCATATTACTGGCCAACTGATGCCAGGTGCAAAGCCTGCACATGCACAGTACTGTTGTTCACCACAGGAGGGCTCCCTGCAGGAGAAACTCTACTTCCTCCCTCTACAACATTGCAGGGAGGAGCACCTGAGGGGAACCACACAGTAAGTTCCTCCACCATTTTAGGCTTTTTCCTTTTCTTGTTCTGTCTATTCCTTAGAGACTGTTTCCGCATTTGATCTATCAACTCTTGTAACTCTTCTTCTGAATCTGTTTCGTCTGTTTTATTCCTCTGTATCTGTCTTTTCTGAGTCTGTCTCCTTTACGCTTCCCTGCTTTTCTATCCTCTCATTTTCATGCATTTCTTGGGCAGCTTGCCCCTTCTCCATAGTTGCCTGACAACATTTTTGATCCTCAAGACAACTACGCACTAAGGGCCACACTGGATGGACCCCAGGTCTTTGCGTCCCCTGTTCCCATGCAAAAACAAGGTCTTTCCCTAATTTTTCCCAACTTCCATAGTAAGATTACCAGAGACTGCGAACCAGGGGGCGATGACATCCCATTCACGCAAAAATCTCTCTACTAATGCTCCTTTTTATTTTTAGTTTCTTATGCTCAAACAGCTCTTGAAGAGCCAGAAAAATTGGATGAGACTGTGTGGTCCTCATGACAAAATCTTTCTACCCTGCTATGGATAAATTCACCAAGCGTCTTCCTAATTTCGGTTCGCTGCTACCGAGAACTTTCTTGGTAACTACACTGAATATTTATAGCCACTTATATCCCAGGGTCGTTTTGGTACCATCTTACCTTGGGAACTTTCCAGCGCTGCCCTGACTGCATGAAGTTCTGATATCAGGAGGTCCCGTATGGGCCACCACTTGCCATGTCCAACCTTGACCAGCAAGGAAGACACAAATAGTGAAGATCTTCTTCAAGCAGTTTTACTTAGGAACTTTGATACAATCTTCTGACCCCAGGGAACCCACACACCACACTTAAATAGCTAGCACTGCCCAATCCTAATAAGCCACGTGGGTCATGCAGATATGCTGTCACTATGCAGAAGCCAGCAGGCCAGGCAGGCATATAGCCAAATAAGGAATAGTTTAGTGAGAGGAGAGCTCACCATTGGGAGGGTGGAATGCAGAAACAACTGCCAACTTTGAGGCTGGGCACGTCTCAGCTGCCTACAGTCTCTTTTCAAGGAATTTACAATAAGAAATGGAAATACAATATTCATTAAATTAAAGGTCTGTATGGAAAATACTAGAGTTTGGGAAACAGAGAAAACCTAGAAAATTGAACTGTATGTCACAGGAAAAAACCTGTGACATAGAGAATAAAAATATTCTCTAGAGGAATCTACTACACTCCATGTTCCTAAATCTTTACTACCCATGCCAAGCCCCTGTCTAAATTTCTCCATTCAGAACATGTAACCACAAGTGAAGCAGAGAGAAGTATCTAGATTTAGAGAAATGGAGTACATAAATTTTTCCACTGTATCACAGGAGACACTCCTGGAAAAGGCACTCTCGAATCTGGTCAATGTAAGGAAAGGTGCTCAGAAGTTAGGCCATGGTAGCTCTCAGTTACATCATCATTAGCCCATGCCTGAAAAATCTCTTGTAACCTGGAGAGCCCTAGCCTCATCTGTGATGTCACAAGTTTTGTCCTGACAGCAACTGCCTCTCAGATATTCTTTCAGTAACTCTATGGTTTACTAATTGGCCTCTAATACAGAGTAAATAGCCATTTGGGAGTGAGAAGAAAGAGGGTAAAAAGAACAGTGATGGGGAGAAAGAAGTTGGTCTTCTGTATTTGTATAAAAAAGGAAGAAATACTTGGTCCATTGGAAAACTGAGTGAGTCCTGATTAGGGTTGAGTGGGTTTACTGAAATGTTAGCCTTTATCTGAGCTCTCTACACATGGGAATCAGGAACTGAGAGCCTCCCAGAAGCATCTGGACAACCCTGCTTGCTATGGTTCCTTGAATTCAGAGAGTTTAAATCAGTAATTTCTTTATTCCAAAAGCCAGGTATTTGAAAAGGCCCAGTTGTTTCCTGAGAGCTCATGGGTTTTATAATTTTTCTGAGAAGAGAAAGGTCCTAAGGAAGAAGGGAAAGACAAGTATGGTGTCCTCAGCTCAGAGTACACTCCTTTTTTGGATTCCTGTAGTGCAGTTTGGGTCTGTCACTGATATCTGGGAGAGAGAAGTGTTTCTAGTTGAGTCTTCATCATCTCAGTCTTTCCACTAGTATTATTCAGACAATATTCCCTGACAATTACACCTTTAGATTTCTGAGTCAATAGGTGTGATTAGCAGGCAGTTAACTTTTCTTTTTTTCTCTCATATTTTTAGCAATGTTTATTGCTTTTTCTAATTGGATATTTTTATATTTACATTTCAAATATTATTTCCCTGGTTCCTGTCCATGAGATCCCTAAACAGTCCCACTAACCTTCTTCCATAACCCCTCTTACTGCCCTTTGACATTCCCGTGAACTGGGAGGCAAACCTAAGGAGGAGCAAGGGTTTCTCCTTCCATTGGGGCCCAACAAGGCCATCTTCTTCTACCTATGCATTTGGAGCCATAGGCCTGTTCATACACAGTCTTTGAATATTGGTTTAGTACCAGAAAGCTCTGCTTATTTGAATTGTTGTTCGTATGGGGGTTGAAAGTCCATTCAGCTCTTGTAATCTTTTCTAAACATCTACAAACATGAGGTTCATTTTCAGTTCCCTGGTTTGCCACTAGCATTCACTTCTGTATTTGACATGCTCTGGCTGTGGCTCTCATGAAAGATCTATGTCCAGTTCCAGGCAGCATGAGCTTCTTAGCTTCAACAATCCTATCTAGTTTTGGTGCTTGATATATATATATATATATATATATATATATATATATATATATATATATATGCGCTTTGGTAGCTCCTACTACTAAGAATTTTGATGGAATATTTACTTGGATTCTGTGTAACTAGGTCAAGAATATAGGATCCACAAATGACAAGGCCAAATAGACTCCTTCCTGTTCTTATAACCTATGGAAGTTGAGGTTTCACTGGACCTCAAGCCATTCTTCTAGCTGACCATCACCCAGAAACTGATGTTTATCCTGGTAAAGATTCATGGTAAAACATCCAAAAACCACAAGTCTTTCCCTGGGAACACAGAAAGGTTGATATTAGAGAACTGATATCTAATAGAACTACAAAACCGCATTATATAGTCCATGTTGTCCTTTGCTTAACTAATGTCTGGTTATTTATGGATAAAATAAGGATTTGGGAGTTCATCATTTGAAGGACATACACAATATTTACACTATTATATTCACTCTATAGCTGGTCCCCTTTTGTATCCAAATTTATTGCATAAAATGGAATTGGAAAAATGAAAATTTTTAGTACACATGCAGGATCATATGTAATGTCCCCTATCAATGAATGTACAATCAGGAAATGTAGTACAATATTCACTCAATTAAAGGTCTGTAGGGAAAATACTGGAACTTGGAAAACGAGGACACTTAGGGAATTGAACTTTATGTCAGAGGATTGTACCTGGGAATAAAATTAATCTCCAAAAGGATCTCCTTCTCTCCATGTTCCTAGATTTTTTCTACCCATGCCCAGCCCCTGACTAACTTTGTTCATTCAGAGCATGTAATCACTAATGAAGCAGAGAGAAGTCTGTAGCTTTAGAGAGATGTAGGATAAAAAGGTTTCTACTGTATCACAGGAGACACTCCTGGACACGGCATCCCTGAATCTTGTCATTGTAAGGAGATCTGTTCAGCAGGTAGGCCATGGCAGTTCTCAGTGACATCATCATTAGGCCCTCTCTGAAAAATCTCTTGTATCCTGGAGAGGCGTAGCTTCTTCTGTGATGTCATAAGTGTTGTCTTGACAGCCACTGCCTCTCAGATATTCCTTCCTTATATCTATGGTTTACTAATTGGCCTCCTATTCAGAGTAAAGATCCGTTTGGGAGGGAGAACAAATAGGATGAAGACATCAGAGATGGGGAGAAGGAACCTGGCCCTCTTTCTTGGTATAACATAAAAGAAGAAATATGTGGTTCTTGGGAAAATTATCTGGGAAGATGACTTTAGTTCTTTTGTTTTCTAGGTGCACCGAGCTCTTGGAGAAGTTGCTTAAAATCCTAAAGAAATTTGGGCAGATGGTAAAGTTTCTAGGTACCCCTTTTTAGATTCAATTGACCTGGGGATTGTATGGCTTATGGTACATGTTTCCCAGGAAGAGTGCTAGAGCCAGATTGATTTTTAGATGTTTTAGAAGACATGGACTTTTTCTGATATACTTGGCCTAATGATTGCATAAGGTCCAAATGATTTTTTTTTCGATGTGGACTTTCCCTCAGACCTTTGGAAATATATAAAAAAAAATAGTTTTGCATTTTGTAAGTCTAATTTGCACAATGAAAAATCACTTTGAGCATCTTTGGACGACATGGGATGTCCAGCATTCCCTTGAAAGCATTGGTAACTTTACACATTTCCTTCATCATTTTTTGAATATTCCAAGGCCCTTTGGACAGATAGAGAAGGTGTGGGACTCACCTAAGGAGTAGTTGTAGCTTTTGGTGTCTCTTTTGTAAAAGAAGTCACAAGATCCCTTTTGGCAGAAGGGGGAAGGTTGAAACTGTCTTCCTTAGAGGAGACATTTCTCAAGATTCCATCAGAAGGAACAAATCTTAACCCTTTGTTTCTAGAAACTGGATGCCTGTGGCACATTTTTGTAGAGGGAGAATGTCGACTATTTCTCTCCAGAGAGGACATGTGAAAGAAATCTACTTGGGTACATGAGGTAGTTGTAAAGCATGCTGTTCAGATGTAGTAGATCCTAAGATATCCTTCTCAGGTGAGGAAGGTCTTAATGTACCATGTATATGTTTAGAAATCCTGACTGATGTCAGAATGGGGTTTAGGTATTAGAGCTACCTCTGAAGATGTGACCTCTCCTAGAGCATCATGGATATATGTGAGGTGGCTGAGAGCCTCATGAACAGATAAGGATGTTTCTAGATATTGTTGTGTAATTGAGGAAGTTCCAAGAAAAATTTCTTCTGCTGGAGAAGAAGAAACAGACTTTCATATAGAAGTGTCAGGTTCCCTAGCCTCCTTGATAGGCAAAACAGGTTTGAAGGCCCGTTCAGAAGTTTAGCTAAAATCCAGAGCCTTTGAGGTATTAGGTAAAATCAGAGCCTGGGACTGATTGTGGGTATAAAGTAGGACTGGAAACCCTTTGTGCATACTTGGAAGAGTGTACCATCTTCTGTATTTGGGGAAGATGGCTGATCTTGAGGCAATAAGGAAGTTCCCATAGCCTCCTGTGAAGTTTGCGGAGGTCGTATGCATTCTTTTACACAAATGGAATCCAAGGAATCACTTTCCTCAGATGTCGAGGATGGTACAGACACTGGTGTTTGCATATCATGTTCCCCTACTCCACGTTCACATATGCTTGGATCCATAACCTTCTCTACAGAAGGAATATGTCCTAGAACATCTTTTGTACATGTGTCACATCCACAAGACGTTTCTCTAGATGTGGCTGTGGGTAGAACTCCTTTAGTAGATATTTCTCATTCCACAGACTCTTTATGAGATAGAGTACTACTCAGAGAATCCTGCTCAGTTTTGGGAAATTCTAGCATCTCTGATGTATATCTGGAAAATTTTGGAGCCTCTCCTTTTTGGAAAGAATGACCTAAAGTACCTTGCGTAGGTAGGAGATGATTTATCTCCTCTGCACATTGTATTAATATGGAGTTTGCATGGCTCATTGACTGTGTGTTGTGATAAACTTGGCTCTTTTGTGCCTGATGAAAAGTCAGTAGGCTTGTTTTGGGTGGTAAACAGTATTTGAATAATTCTCTGTTGTATAGGGACATTGGAAGTTCTGGGGGAGATGGTGAGGGTGCTAGGTCACATTTTTTATATGCCAAGGGCAGTCGAGTCACTTGGGTGGACTCAAAAATTTTTACCACATCTTGCGTGGGTGTGGAACTCTCAAAAGTCCCTTCTGAAACTGGCAATGATCCTTGATCTAATGGTGTACATGCAGAATGCTTTGTCTCTGCTTGGGCTGGTATGTTTATTATGAGGTTCACTTGGGGAATTGTGACTGCATTTTGTCGCCCTTGGAACATAAGAGCTGATTTAAGCCCATTTTTTAAATAGTGGAGGATTTTAAAGATCCTCTTTGTTTAATAGGGAAGTAGTGAAATCCCCTTTGTTAGCAGGATCAGGTTTCAAACTCTCTTTACCCGAAGCAGATTGCATAAAGAACTTCCTTGGAGATGGGGGACATCTTTGACTGTCGTTATGAGTGGACATAGCTCTCTGCCCTGCTTTAGAAGCTGTGGAAGGTATTTAAGTCTCCCGTGGAGAGGGGGCAGGACTTATTCCATTTGTGGAATATGAGAAATCACTGAGATTACCTTTAAGAGAAGAAGTTTTACAGCCATCTTTGTCTGATGGGTCCTGTTGTACCTCCCCTTGACCAGGAGGGCCTCCAAAGAAACACTTTGGAGGAGAATTGGAAAGATTGGAGACCTGTAGGATAGGGAATGAACATTTGAAAATCATTTGGAAACACTTTTGGACAGAGAGCTGATCACCCAGAATTGTGGGCAATATGACACCTCAGTGAAGCAGAGACTGCCACTTCTGCCCAATTGTGCCCACATTCCTAGCCAAAGAGGAAAGTGCAGAGTGTCTTTGGACACATGAATATAGGAGCAGTCATGCTGCAGGAGCCCTGCAGTCCAAACTGCACTTTGACCTGAACTGGTCCAAACCTCATCCTACACCCAAATCTCCTGTGGGGTGGGGAAGACTTAGACCATCAGAGGAACATAAACCCCTGAGAACTCTGCTCACATTCCTGACTCAAGAAAAAAACCACCAAGCTCCATCTGGGCCTCCTGTGCATAGGGACCTAGTAGTATTAGGGCCAGGACAGTTATGGTTGCTGCCCTCATGGAGAGTTGAAAATGCCCTAGGAGAGACTTCAGGCCTGAGACGAGAGGAGAAACCAACATTTGTGCTCCAACTGTCCTGCCTGATGGACTCAGGACACAAAAAGACCGTATTTTCATTGGGACCAGGCAGTCCAGTTTCCAGTTTGCACCTGAACCTTGTTGATCCTAACCCAGAACTCCCTGCTCCTAGATGCTGTGGGAGAGAGAGCTGATCACCCAGGACTGTAGGCTATACTGAGACTACAGGGCAGGAGAGACTGAAACTTTTGCCCAACGTTGCCCACATCTCTGGCCCAAGAGGATCCTTCATAGTGCCTCTGGACACCTGGACACCAGAATATAGGAGGAGTAAAGCTGCAGGACCACCATGTTACAGACTGTGCCTGGATCTGAACTGAACTGTTCAAACAGCTCTTTCATCCAAATCCTGAGGGTGGGGGAACTAGAATTTCAGAGGAGCAGACACTCCTGGGAAACCAGAGGAGACTATTCTCTGCCCAGATTCCTGACTCAACAGGAAAACCCCTTGGGCCATCTGTACAACACTCCCACAGAAGAATCTAGGAGAAAGAGGTGAAGGTAATGCTTGTTCCTAACCACAGGGATGACTGAAAGCCAGTGGACAGGAGAAACTACTCGACTGAGAGCAGAATACTCTGTTCCCGTAACTGGCTAAAAGAAAACAGGAAAACAAGTCTACAGCAGTCCTGACAAATGAGACTACAGGATGGTCAAGCCCCTGTCAGAAAGAATTAGGCAAGCTAACTACACAGAGAACCTGATGGTGAGAGGAGAGCACAGGAAAGCAAGCAACAGAAATGAAGAATACTTTGGCTCATCAGAGACCAATTCTCCCACCAAAGCAAACACTGGATATTCAAACACACCAGAAAATGAAGATCTAGATTTAAAATCACATTTTATCAAGACAATTTAGGATGATAAGAAGGTCATAAATAAATCCTTTAATAAAATACAGGACAACAGAAGTAAACGACTAGAATCCCTTAAAGAGGAAATACAAAAATACCTTAAAGAACTACTGGAAAAACAACAAAACAGGAGAAGGAATTAAACATAACCATCCAGGAGTAAAAATCGAAATAGAAACAATAAAGAAAGCAGGAAGGGAGACAACCCTGAGAATGAAAACCAAGGGTAGAGACCAGCAGTCATAGATGCATGAATCACATACAGGATACAAGAGATAGAGGACAGAATCTCAGGAGCAGAAGATTCCATAGAAAACATACACACAACTGTCAAAGAAAATGTAAAACAGAAAAAGCTCCTAGCCCAAAACATACAGGAAATCCAGGAAACAATAAGAAGCTCAAACCTAAGGATCACAGGTATAGAAGAGAGTGAAGACTGCCAGCATCTAGGGACAGTAATATCTTCAACAAAATCATAGTAGAAAACTCCCTAACCTAAAGAAAGAGATGCCCATGAACAGATAAGAAGCCTAAAGAACTCTAAATAGATTGGACCAGAAAATAAAATCCTCCCCTCACATAATAGAGAAAAAAAACCAAATGCAAAAAACAAACAAAAATATTAAAAGCAGTAAGGGAAAAGGTCAAATAACATATAAAGGCAAACCTATCAGAATTACACCAGACTTCTCATCAGAGTCTATGAAAGCTAGAACAGCCTTGACAGATGTCACACATATCCTAAAAGAAACAAATGCCAGCCCATGTTACTGTGTCCTGAAAAACTGTCAATTAACATAGATAGAGAAACCAAGATATTCCATGACAAAACCAAATATACACAATATTGTTCTCCGTATCCAGTCCTACAAAGGATAATAAATGGCAAAGTCCAACACATGGTGGCAAGTAAAACCATAGATAAGGAAAGAAATTAAACTTTTCGCACCAAAACAGAGAAGAGAAGCACACAAACACAAACTAACCTCAAATTACGAAAATAACAGAAAGCAACCATCACTATTCCTAAATAACTCTAAATATCAAGCAACTCTATTCCCCACTAAAAAGACACAGATTAACAAACTGAATATTGAATGAGGACCCAGCATTTTGCACTACAGGGAACACTGCTCAGAGAAAAAGACAGACATTACCTCAGAGTGAAAAGCTGGAAAACAACTTTCCAAGCAAATGGTCTGAAGAAGCAAACTGGAGTAGTCTTTCTAATATCAAATAAAATCGACTTTCAGCCAAAAGTGATCTAAAATGATAAGGAAGGAGACCTCATATTCATCAAAGCAATAATTCACCAAGATGAACTCTAAATCATAAATATCTATGCTCCAAATAAAAGGGAATCAGCCTAAATAAAAGAAACCTTACTAAATCTCAAAGCATACATTGCACCTCACACAATAAGAGTAGGAGATTTCTATAGCCCACTCTCATCAATGGACAGATCATGGAAACAGAAATTAAACAGAGACATAGACAAACTAAGAGAAGTCATGAATCAAATGGACTAAACAGATAATTACAGAAAATTTTATCCTAAAGCAAAACGTACTCACCACCTCATTGCACTTTCTCCAAAATTGACCATAATTGGTCATAAAAAAGGCCTCAACAGATCAGAAAGGTAGAAATAATTCCATGCATCATATCAGTCCACCACGGGCTAAAGCTTGTCTTTAATGACAATAAGGAAAGAATGCCCACATATACGTGGAAGTTAAACAATGCTTTACTCAATGACAACTGGGTCAAGGAAGAAATAAGGAAAGAAATTAAAGACTTTTTAGAATTTAATGAAAATGAAGTTACAACATACCCAAACTCATGGGACACAATGAAAGCTGTGCTAAGAGGAAAACACATAGCTCTGAGTGCCTGCAGAAAGAAACAGGAGAGAGCATAAATCAGGAGCTTGACAGCACACCTAAAAGTTCTAAAACAAAAAGGAAGGTAATACACCCAGGAAGAGTAGAAGGCAAGAAATAATCAAACTCAGAACTGAAATCAACCAAGTAGAATCAAAGAGGACCATAGAAAGAATCAAAAGAACCAAAAGGTGGTTCTTTGAAAAATCAACAAGATAGATAAACCCTTGGGCAGGATAACGAGAGGACACAGGGAGTGTGTCCAAATTAACAAACTCAGAAATGAAAAGGGAGA